>NW_022148066.1:0-56239 GCF_901933205.1 Camarhynchus parvulus
TGGCAGATTATGGGACTCCGATGGCACTATCAAACCAGCCCGAGTTGAAGCTTTCAGGGCCAGCAGGACTGGGAAGGCACATCCTACGTATAGCCGGGTGCATAGACGAGCCCGCCACTCCCGCGCCACCGCACAGGCCCCAAACGCAAACAACGGCCCGCTCTTTTCTCTTTGAAACACAACCCCGCAGCCGGTCCTTGCGTGGCGGGTGGCGGACTCCGCTTAGCACTATCAAACCAGCCCGAATTGGCAACTGTTGACAGCAGGTCTCGGGAGGCATCCTACGCGTATGCCGATTTTTAGGGCCGGCTGACCCACTCGGGCACTATGGCCCCAAACACAAACAAACGGGCCTTTCCTCTGAAACAAAACTCACCAGCCCCGGTCCTTCCTGATGGCAGATTGTGGGATTCGTTGGCACTATCAAACCAGCCCGAGTTGGCACTGGTGCCAGCTTGGGTCTGAGAGCATCCTGCGTTATCGCCGTTTTTCAGGAGCCAACCCGGCCACTCCGGGCCTATGGTAAACATAAACAACGGGCCTTTCCCTCTAAACAATGATTGTGGGTTGTAAGAGGGGATACTGGTGCCAGCAGTTCTGGGAGGCATCCTGCGTATGACGATTTTCAGGAGCCAGCGGCCACTCGGGCCTATGGCCCCAAACATAAACAACGGGCCTTTCCTCGGAAACAAAACTCACCAGCCCCGGTCCTTGATGGCAGATTGTGGGACTCCGTTGGCACTATCAAACCAGCCCGAGTTGGCACTGGTGCCAGCTAGGTCTGGGAGGCATCCTGCGTATCGCCGATTTTCAGGAGCCAGCCGGCCACTCCGGGCCTATGGCCCCAAACATAAACAACGGGCCTTTCCTCTGAAACAAAACTCACCAGCCCCGGTCCTTGATGGCAGATTGTGGGACTCCGTTGGCACTATCAAACCAGCCCGAGTTGGCACTGGTGCCAGCTTAGGTCTGGGAGGCATCCTGCGTGTCGCCGATTTTCAGGAGCCAGCCGGCCACTCGAGCCTATGGTCCCAAACATAAACAACGGGCCTTTCCCTCTGAAACAAAAGTCACCAGGCCTGGTCCTTGATGGCAGATTGTGGGACTCCGTTGGCACTATCAAACCAGCCCGAGTTGGCACTGGTGCCAGCTTGGGTCTGGGAGGCATCCTGCGTATCGCCGATTTTCAGGAGCCAGCCGGCCACTCCGGGCCTATGGCCCCAAACATAAACAACGGGCCTTTCCCTCTGAAACAAAACTCACCAGCCCCGTTGTTGATGGCAGATTGTGGGACTCCGTTGGCACTATCAAACCAGCCCGAGTTGGCACTGGTGCCAGCTTAGGTCTGGGAGGCATCCTGCGTATCGCCGATTTTTCAGGGCCAGCCGGCCACTCGGGCCTATGGCCCCAAACATAAACAACGGGCCTTTCCCTCTGAAACAAAACTCACCAGCCCCGGTCCTTGATGGCAGATTGTGGGACTCCGTTGGCACTATCAAACCAGCCGAGTTGGCACTGGTGCCAGCTTGGGTCTGGGAGGCATCCTGCGTATCGCCGATTTTCAGGAGCCAGCCGGCCACTCCGGGCCTATGGCCCCCAAACATAAACAACGGGCCTTTCCCTCTGAAACAAAAGTCACCAGGCCCGGTCCTTGATGGCAGATTGTGGGACTCCGTTGGCACTATCAAACCAGCCCGAGTTGGCACTGGTGCCAGCTTGGGTCTGGGAGGCATCCTGCGTATGTGCCGATTTTTCAGGAGCCAGCCGGCCACTCGGGCCTATGGCCCCAAACATAAACAACGGGCCTTTCCCTCTGAAACAAAACTCACCAGCCCCGGTCCTTGATGGCAGATTGTGGGACTCCGTTGGCACTATCAAACCAGCCCGAGTTGGCACTGTGGTGCCAGCTTAGGTCTGGGAGGCATCCTGCGTATCGCCGATTTTTCAGGAGCCAGCCGGCCACTCGGGCCTATGGCCCCAAACATAAACAACGGGCCTTTCCCTCTGAAACAAAAGTCACCAGCCCCGGTCCTTGATGGCAGATTGTGGGACTCCGTTGGCACTATCAAACCAGCCCGAGTTGGCACTGGTGCCAGCTTAGGTCTGGGAGGCATCCTCACGTATCGCCGATTTTCAGGAGCCAGCCGGCCACTCGGGCCTATGGCCCCAAACATAAACAACGGGCCTTTCCCTCTGAAACAAAACTCACCAGCCCCGGTCCTTGATGGCAGATTGTGGGACTCCGTTGGCACTATCAAACCAGCCCGAGTTGGCACTGGTGCCAGCTTAGGTCTGGGAGGCATCCTGCGTATCGCCGATTTTCAGGAGCCAAGCCGGCCACTCGGGCCTATGGCCCCAAACATAAACAACGGGCCTTTCCCTCTGAAACAAAACTCACCAGCCCCGGTCCTTGATGGCAGATTGTGGGACTCCGTTGGCACTATCAAACCAGCCCGAGTTGGCACTGGTGCCAGCTTAGGTCTGGGAGGCTCTCCTGCGTATCCGATTTTCAGGAGCCAGCCGGCCACTCGGGCCTATGGCCCCAAACATAAACAACGGGCCTTTCCCTCTGAAACAAAAGTCACCAGCCCCGGTCCTTGATGGCAGATTGTGGGACTCCGTTGGCACTATCAAACCAGCCCGAGTTGGCACTGGTGCCAGCTTGGGTCTGGGAGGCATCCTACGTATCGCCGATTTTCAGGAGCCAGCCGGCCACTCGGGCCTATGGCCCCAAACATAAACAACGGGCCTTTCCCTCTGAAACAAAACTCACCAGCCCCGGTCCTTGATGGCAGATTGTGGGACTCCGTTGGCACTATCAAACCAGCCCGAGTTGGCACTGGTGCCAGCTTAGGTCTGGGAGGCATCCTGCGTATCACCGATTTTCAGGAGCCAGCCGGCCACTCGGGCCTATGGCCCCAAACATAAACAACGGGCCTTTCCCTCTGAAACAAAAGTCACCAGCCCGGTCCTTGATGGCAGGTGTGTGGGACTCCGTTGGCACTATCAAACCAGCCCGAGTTGGCACTGGTGCCAGCTTAGGTCTGGGAGGCATCCTGCGTATCGCGGATTTTCAGGAGCCAGCCGGCCACTCCGGGCCTATGGCCCCAAACATAAACAACGGGCCTTTCCCTCTGAAACAAAAGTCACCAGCCCCGGTCCTTGATGGCAGATTGTGGGACTCCGTTGGCACTATCAAACCAGCCCGAGTTGGCACTGGTGCCAGCTTGGGTCTGGGAGGCATCCTGCGTATCGCCGATTTTCAGGAGCCAGCCGGCCACTCCGGGCCTATGGCCCCAAACATAAACAACGGGCCTTTCCCTCTGAAACAAAACTCACCAGCCCCGGTCCTTGATGGCAGATTGTGGGACTCCGTTGGCACTATCAAACCAGCCCGAGTTGGCACTGGTGCCAGCTTAGGTCTGGGAGGCATCCTGCGTATCGCCGATTTTCAGGACCAACCCGGCCACTCGGGCCTATGGCCCCAAACATAAACAACGGGCCTTTCCCTCTGAAACAAAAACTCACCAGCCCGGTCCTTGATGGCAGATTGTGGGACTCCGTTGGCACTATCAAACCAGCCCGAGTTGGCACTGGTGCCAGCTTAGGTCTGGGAGGCATCCTGCGTATCGCGGATTTTCAGGAGCCAGCCCGGCCACTCGGGCCTATGGCCCCAAACATAAACAACGGGCCTTTCCCTCTGAAACAAAACTCACCAGCCCGGTCCTTGATGGCAGATTGTGGGACTCCGTTGGCACTATCAAACCAGCCCGAGTTGGCACTGGTGCCAGCTTAGGTCTGGGAGGCATCCTGCGTATCGCCGGATTTTCAGGAGCCAGCCCGGCCACTCGGGCCTATGGCCCCAAACATAAACAACGGGCCTTTCCCTCCGAAACAAAACTCACCAGCCCCGGTCCTTGATGGCAGATTGTGGGACTCCGTTGGCACTATCAAACCAGCCGAGTTGGCACTGGTGCCAGCTTAGGTCTGGGAGGCATCCTACGTATCGCCGATTTTCAGGAGCCACCCGGCCACTCGGGCCTATGGCCCCAAACATAAACAACGGGCCTTTCCCTCTGAAACAAAACTCACCAGCCCCGGTCCTTGATGGCAGATTGTGGGACTCCGTTGGCACTATCAAACCAGCCCGAGTTGGCACTGGTGCCAGCTTAGGTCTGGGAGGCATCCTACGTATCGCCGATTTTCAGGAGCCAGCCCGGCCACTCGGGCCTATGGCCCCAAACATAAACAACGGGCCTTTCCCTCTGAAACAAAACTCACCAGCCCCGGTCCTTGATGGCAGATTGTGGGACTCCGTTGGCACTATCAAACCAGCCCGAGTTGGCACTGGTGCCAGCTTAGGTCTGGGAGGCATCCTGCGTATCGCCGATTTTCAGGAGCCAGCCGGGCCACTCCGGGCCTATGGCCCCCAAACATAAACAACGGGCCTTTCCCTCTGAAACAAAAGTCACCAGCCCGGTCCTTGATGGCAGATTGTGGGACTCCGTTGGCACTATCAAACCAGCCCGAGTTGGCACTGGTGCCAGCTTAGGTCTGGGAGGCATCCTACGTATCGCCGATTTTCAGGAGCCAGCCCGGCCACACTCGGGCCTATGGCCCCAAACATAAACAACGGGCCTTTCCCTCTGAAACAAAACTCACCAGCCCCGGTCCTTGATGGCAGATTGTGGGACTCCGTTGGCACTATCAAACCAGCCCGAGTTGGCACTGGTGCCAGCTTAGGTCTGGGAGGCATCCTGCGTATCGGCCGATTTTCAGGAGCCAAGCCGGCCACTCGGGCCTATGGCCCCAAACATAAACAACGGGCCTTTCCCTCTGAAACAAAACTCACCAGCCCCGGTCCTTGATGGCAGATTGTGGGACTCCGTTGGCACTATCAAACCAGCCCGAGTTGGCACTGGTGCCAGCTTAGGTCTAGGAGGCATCCTACGTATCAGCCGATTTTCAGGAGCCAGCCCGGCCACTCCGGGCCTATGGCCCCAAACATAAACAACGGGCCTTTCCCTCTGAAACAAAACTCACCAGCCCCGGTCCTTGATGGCAGATTGTGGGACTCCGTTGGCACTATCAAACCAGCCCGAGTTGGCACTGGTGCCAGCTAGGTCTGGGAGGCATCCTACGTATCGCCGATTTTCAGGAGCCAGCCCGGCCACTCGGGCCTATGGCCCCAAACATAAACAACGGGCCTTTCCCTCTGAAACAAAACTCACCAGCCCGGTCCTTGATGGCAGATTGTGGGACTCCGTTGGCACTATCAAACCAGCCCGAGTTGGCACTGGTGCCAGCTTAGGTCTAGGGGGCATCCTACGTATCGCCGATTTTCAGGAGCCAAGCCGGCCACTCGGGCCTATGGCCCCAAACATAAACAACGGGCCTTTCCCTCTGAAACAAAACTCACCAGCCCGGTCCTTGATGGCAGATTGTGGGACTCCGTTGGCACTATCAAACCAGCCCGAGTTGGCACTGGTGCCAGCTTGGGTCTGGGAGGCATCCTGCGTATCGCCGATTTTCAGGAGCCAGCCCGGCCACTCGGGCCTATGGCCCCAAACACAAACAACGGGCCTTTCCCTCTGAAACAAAACTCACCAGCCCGGTCCACGATGGCAGATTGTGGGACTCCGTTGGCACTATCAAACCAGCCCGAGTTGGCACTGGTGCCAGCTTAGGTCTGGGAGGCATCCTGCGTATCGCCGATTTTTCAGGAGCCAGCCCGGCCACTCCGGGCCTATGGCCCCAAACATAAACAACGGGCCTTTCCCTCTGAAACAAAACTCACCAGCCCGGTCCTTGATGGCAGATTGTAGGACTCCGTTGGCACTATCAAACCAGCCCGAGTTGGCACTGGTGCCAGCTTGGGTCTGGGAGGCATCCTGCGTATCGCCGATTTTTCAGGAGCCAGCCCGGCCACTCGGGCCTATGGCCCCAAACATAAACAACGGGCCTTTCCCTCTGAAACAAAACTCACCAGCCCCGGTCCTCGATAGCAGATTGTGGGGCTCCGTTGGCACTATCAAACCAGCCCGAGTTGGCACTGGTGCCAGCTTAGGTCTGGGAGGCATCCTGCGTATCGCCGATTTTCAGGAGCCAGCCCGGCCACTCGGGCCTATGGCCCCAAACATAAACAACGGGCCTTTCCCTCTGAAACAAAACTCACCAGCCCCGGTCCTTGATGGCAGATTGTGGGACTCCGTTGGCACTATCAAACCAGCCCGAGTTGGCACTGGTGCCAGCTTGGGTCTGGGAGGCATCCTGCGTATCGCGGATTTTCAGGAGCCAACCCGGGCACTCGGGCCTATGGCCCCAAACATAAACAACAGGCCTTTCCCTCTGAAACAAAACTCACCAGCCCGGTGCTTGATGGCAGATTGTAGGACTCCGTTGGCACTATCAAACCAGCCCGAGTTGGCACTGGTGCCAGCTAGGTCTGGAAAGGCATCCTGCGTATCGCCCGGATTTTCAGGAAGCCAGCCCGGCCACTCCAGGCCTACGGTGTAACCATAAACAACGGGCCTTTCCCTCTGAAACAAAAGTCACCAGCCCGGACCGTGATGGCAGGGGTGCGGGACTCCGTTGGCACTATCAAACCAGCCCGAGTTGGCACTGGTGCCACGCTAGGGTCTGGGAGGCATCCTGCGTATCGCTGATTTTCAGGAGCCAAGCCGGCCACTCGGGCCTACGGCCCCAAACATAAGCAACGGGCCTTTCCCTGCGAAACAAAACTCACCACCCCCCGTCCTTGATGGCAGATTGTGGGACTCCATTGGCACTATCAAACCAGCCGAGTTGGCACTGGTGCCAGCTTAAGGTCTGGGAGGCATCCTGCGTATGGCCGATTTTCAGGAGCCAGCCCGGCCACTCGGGCCTATGGCCCCCAAACATAATGAGCGGGCCTTTCCCTCTCTGAAACAATAAGTCACCAGCACGGTCAGCATTGAAACAGATTGTGGGACTCCGTTGGCACTATCAAACCAGCACGAGTTGGCACTGGTGCTTCACTCTGAAACAAAACTCCTGGCTTTGGTCCTTGATGGCAGATTATTGTGGGGACGTTGTACTATCAAACCAGCCCGAGTTGGCACTGGTGGCAGCTTGAGGTCTGGGAGGCATCCTGCTTATAAGCCGATTTTCAGAAACCAGGCCACTCGGACCCTACTTTAAACTTTACGGGCCTTTCCCTCTGAAACAAAACTCTGGCCCGGTCCTTGATGGCAGATTGTGGCACTCCGTTGGCAATATCAAACCAGCCCGAGTTGGCTTTGGTGCCAGCTTGAGTCTGGGGGAGGTATCCTCGCATTATCAACAGATTTTCAGGGGCCAGCCCGGCACTCCGGAAACGGCCCAAACATAAACAGCGGGCCTCTCCATCCCTAAGGCAAAAACTCACCAGCCCCAGTCATGATGGCGGGTGTGGGACTCACGTTTGGCGCTATCAAACCAGCCGGAAGCTACGCGTTGCCAACTTGTTATTTATAGGCATCTAACGTGTAGCCAATTTTTGGGGTGACGGCCACTCGAACCTATGGCCCCCCAAGAAACATAAACAATGGGCCTTTCCCTCTGAGGAAACAAAAGTCACCAGCCCGGTCTGATGGCAGATTGTGGGACTCCGTTGGCACTATCAAACCAGCCTGCGTTGGCTCTGCTGCCAGCTTGGGTCTGGGGGAGGCATCCCTGCGTGTCGCCCGATTTTCAGGAGCCAACCCGTACACTCTGGGCCTATGGCTTACAACAAGCGGGCCTTTCCTCTGAAACTAAGGTGCCCACCCCCGGTCCGCCCGATGGCGGAATTGTGTGCAGGACTCCGTTGGCACTATCAAACCAACCTGCGTTTGCACTGGTGCCATCTTGGGTCAGGGAGGCATCCCCTGCATTGTCGCCCGATTTTCAGGAGGCCAGCCGGCCGCTCCTGGTCTATGGCCCCAAAAACATAAGCGTCGGGGCCTTTCCCTCTGAAACAAAACTCACCAGCCCCGGTCCTTGATGGCAGATTGTGGGACTCCCGTTGGCACTATCAAACCAGCCCGAGTTGGCACTGGTGCCAACACGGGTCTTGAAGGCATCCCTAGCGTATGCACACCGATTTTCAGGAGCCAGACGGCTCTGGCCTATGGCCCCAAACATAAACAACGGGCCTTTCCCTCTGAAACAAAACTCACCAGCCCCGGACGCCCGGTAGCGGTGTGTGGAACTCCGTGTTATCAAACCAGCCCCGAGCTGGCACTGGTGCCAGCACCGGTGGAAAGCATCTAGTCTTGATTTCAGGAGCCACACCGGCCAATGCGAGCCTATATTTAAACATAAACAGCGGCGGGCGCTTTCCTCACAAAACAAAAACTCACCAGCTGAACCATGACGGCAGGTGCGGTTTCGCTGGCACTATCAAACCAGCCAGATTGGCTCTGGTGCCAGCTAGGTCTGGGAGGCATCCTACGTATGCGCCAATTTTCAGGAGCCAAACCGGCCACTCCGGGAACCCTATGGCCACAAGCATAAAAACCGGGGCAGCCTCTGAAACTTAAAACTCACCAGCCCCGGTCCTTGATGGCGGGTGCGGGTTGGCACTGCCTCAAACCAGCCCGAGTTGTGGCATTGGTGCCAGCAGAGGTCTGGAAGGCATCCCTGCGTGTATCTCTATTCAAGAGCCAGCCCCAGCCAATCGGACCTATGGCCCCAAACGCATATAAACAACGGGCATTTCCCTCTGAAACAAAACTCACCAGCCCCGGTCTCACCAGCCCCGGTCCATGATGTCAAAGTTGTAGGACTCGTTGGCACTATCAAACACCCGAGTTGGCACTGGTGCCAGCTGGGTCTGGAAGGCTCTGCGTATCACGAATTTTCAGAGCCAACCCGGCGCTCGGGCCTACCATTTAAACAAAAACAACGGACCTTTCACGCACAAGCAAAAATTACCAGCCCCGGTCCTTGATGGCAGATTAACAGGACTCCCTTAAACATCAAACCAGCTTTGCAGAGGGTTTACAGCTGGTACCACCACGACGGGTCTGGGAAGGCATCCTGATATCGGGATTTTCAAGGGGAGCAACCCCAGGATACTCAGGGCAAACGGAGCCCCGAAACACTGCAAAGCGCAATGGTGGGCGCTTTCACCTCTGACTAGCACCAGAAAGCCCCAGGTCCGTGACGGCAGGTGCTAGGGACTTCGTTGGCACTATCAAACCAGCCCAAGGACCGGCACTGGTGACGGCTTGGGACAATGGGAGGCATCCTGCGTGCTCCAGCCCAGTTTTTAAGAACCAGCAAGGCGCTCAAGGGCCTATGGCCCCCCATAAACATAAACAACGGGCTTTTCCCCTCTTAAACAAATAGTCACTTACAGCTTCGGTCCAGCAGTTTTGAACCTGCCAATGGGAATCCGTTGGCACTATCAAACCAACCCGAGAGTTGGCACTTGGTGCCAGCACAGGTCACCAAAGGAAACATCCTAACGTGTCCCATTGAAAGGAACAGAACCAGCCGGCCTCCACGGGCCTGCCGGCCCCAAACATAAACAACGAGGCCGTTCACACCAAACAAGAAACTCGCAAAGCGTTCACCGGCAGGGTAGCCGCCAAACCGGAACGAGTTGGCACTGGTGACAGCAAGGTCACCGAAAGGCATCCTCACTATCGGCGGGGATTTTTAGAACCAGCAGGCCACCGAAGCTATAGCTAAAAAACGTTTCCTCCTGAAACAATACTCACAGCCCGGTCATAGCCGTCAGATTTGTAGGACTTCGTTGGCACTCACTCAAACCAAACCCGAGTTGGCACTGGTGCACGAAAGCAGTTGCGGCTATCTGCATTATGGACGATTTCCAGGGAGCAAACGGATACGCTTTCAGGGCACAGGCCCCTAAACGGCTCAAAATGGGCAGCACCATAAACTCACCAGCCCGGTCCCCGATGCTGCGGCAGGACTCCGTTGGCACTATCAAACCAGCCCGAGTTGAAACTTCCCGGTGACAGCTTGGGTCTGGTATCCTCAGTGGGTTGCTGGGCAACCGGCCCTCTGGCCCCATGACTCCCCAAGCGCAAATAGCAGGACTTTCCGCACCGAAACAAAAGTACTACAGCCACGGTGCACAGCAGTTTGGCCGGGACTCCGAAGATTGGCACTAATAGCAAGCCAGGTGGCACTGGTGGTGCCAGCGGTCTGGGGCGCTCAAGCAGGATTTTCAGAATGGCAAGGCCACTCTGGAACCTATGGCTTTGAAATCGCAGCCGTGGTGGCAGGCTAGGACTCAGGTTGGCTTTTTCCTCGAAACCAAGCCGGGGTTGACACTGGTGCCAGCACAGGTCAAGGAGGCACTCACTAAAGGTTTTTCAGGAAACCGGCTACGCTCGAACAACAGCCCCAAGCCTCCCTCCGGCTAACGGGCTGCAAACAAAACTCACCGGCTGGGTGTCCGCTAAGCGCAGCGGTGGCGGGGTTTCGGGTTGGCGCTATCGAAACTATGGGGTTACGGCACTGGTGCCAGCTTGCCAGGTCCTCGGACGCATCAATCGCCATTTGTGGATTTTCAGGAGCCAAGCGATTTGCTCTAGATGGTCCCCAAGCACGCCAGCGGGGCGCCTACTCTGAAACAAAACTCACCCGCATACGGTTCCTGGCTGGGTGCGGACTTCGTTGGCACTTCATCAAACCCGGCGCGGTTGGCGCGCAGATTGCCAGCGGGTCTGGGAAGGCACATACGACTCCAGCCAGTTTTTCAGGAACAGCCCGTACTCGGACCTATGGCCCCAAACATAAATCACGGAAGCTTTTCCTCTTAAACAATAGTCACCATTTTGGTCTTTGGTTACACATTGTTAAGTCAGATTTGGCACTATCGAAACTCTGGCCCGAGTTGGCACTGGTGCCAGCTTGGGTCTGGAGCACATCGCATTGTCATGGCGGATTTTTTCAGAGCCAGCCCGGGCACTCGTATATGGCCCCAAACGCATGTTTTAACGGGCCTTTCCCGCTGAAACAAGAAGACCACCAGCCCCGTCGCGCCAGATGACAAATTGTGGAAGCTCCGTTGGCACTATCAAAACCAGCCCGAGTTGAGCACTGGCGCCGGCTAGGTCTAGAAGGCATCCTGCGTATGGATTTTTTCAGGAGCCCGCCCGGCCCCTCGGGCCTATGGCCCCAAACATAAACAGCGGGCCTTTCCCTCTGAAACAAAAGTCACCAGCCCCGGTCCTTGATGGCAGATTGTGGGACTCCGTTGGCACTATCAAACCAGCCCGAGTTGGCACTGGTGCCAGCTTAGGTCTGGGAGGCATGTGCGTGATGAGCGGATTTTCAGGAGCCCCAGCCACTCGGGCCTAGCCCCCCAGACATAAACAACGGGCCTTTCCCTCTGAAACAAAACTCACCAGCCCCGGTCCTTGATGACAGATTGTGGGACTCCTTTGGCACTATCAAACCAGCCCGAGTTGGCACTGGTGCCAGCAGGTCTGGGAGGCATCCTGCTTATCGTTGATTTTCAGGAGCCAGCCGGCCACTCGGGCCTATGGCCCCAAGCATAAACTACGGGCCTTTCCCTCTGAAACAAAACTCCACCAGCCCCGATACGTCCTTGATGGCAGTATTGTGGGACTCCGTTCAGCACTATCAAGGCAGCCCGAGTTGGCACTGCGGCCAGCTTGGGTCAAGGAGGCATCCTGCGTATGCGCACGATTTTTCAGGAGCCGCGGCCCTCCGGGGCTATAGCCCCAAACATAAGCAACAGACCTTTCCCTCTGAAACAAAAGTCACCAGCCCCGGTGCCGTGATGGCGGGTTGTGGGACTCCGTTGGCACTATCAAACCAGCCCGAGTTGGCGCTGGTGCCAGCTGGGTCTAGGGAGGCATCCTGCATGTCGCCCGATTTTCAGGAGCCAGCGGGCCCCTCGGGCCTAGGCCCCCAAACATAAACTAGCAGGCCTTGCCCTCTGAAACAAAAGTCACCAGCCCGGTCCTTGATGGCAGATTGTGGGACTCCGTTGGCACTATCAAACCAGCCCGAGGTTGGCACTGGTGCCAGCTTACCCGGTCTGGGAGGCATCCTGCGTATGCGCCGGATTTTCAGGAGCCAGACCGGCCACTCAGGCCTATGGCCCCAAACATAAACAACGGGCCTTTTCCTCTGCAACAAAACTCACCAGCCCCGGTCCTTAGATGGCAGTATTGTAGGACTCCGTTGGCACTATCAAACCAGCCCGAGTCGGCACAGGTGCCAGCTTAGGTCATGGGAGAGCATCCTGCTTATCGCCCGGTTTTCAGGAGCCACCCGACGCACCCGGGCCCAGGGGGGCCCCAATACATGACAGCGGGCCTTTCCCCCTGAAACAAAAAGTCACCAGCCCCGGTCCATGACGGCAGATTGTGGGACTCCGTTGGCACTATCAAACCAGCCCGAGTTGGCACTGGTGCCAGCTTAGGTCTGGGAGGCATCCTAACGTATACGCCGATTTTCAGGAGCCACCCGGCCACTCCGGGCCTACGGCCCCAAACATAAACAGCGGGCCTTTCCTCTCTGAAACAAAGAGTCACCGGCCCGGTCCTTGATGACAGAGTGTGGGACTCCGTTGGCACTATCAAACCAGCCCGAGTTAGCACTGGTGCCAGCTTGGGTCTGGGGGAGGCATCCTACGTATCACCGATTTTCAGGAGCCACCCAGCCACACGGGCCTATGGCCCCAAACTGCACAACGGGCCTTTCCCTCTGAAAACAAAACTCACCAGCCCCCGGTCCTTGATGGCAGATTGTAGGACTCCGTTGGCACTATCAAACCAGCCGAGTTAGCACTGGTGCCAGCTTAGGTCTGGGAGGCATCCTGCGTATCACCGATTTTCAGGAACCAGCCGGCCACTCCGGGCCTACGGCCCCAAGCATAAACAACGGGCCTTTCCCTCTGAAACAAAACTCACCAGCCCCGGTCCATGGTGGCAGAGTGTGGGACTCCGTTGGCACTATCAAACCAGCCCGAGTTGGCACTGGCGCCAGCTTGGTCTGGGGAGGCATCCTGCGTATCACCGATTTTTCAGGAGCCACCCCGGCCACTCCGGCGTACGGCCCCAAGCATAAGCAACGGGCCTTTCCCTGTGAAACAAAAGTCACCAGCCCCGGTCCTTGATGGCAGATTGTGGGACTCCGTTGGCACTATCAAACCAGCCCGAGTTGGCACTGGGGGCCAGCAGGTCTAGGAGGCATCCTGCGTATGGCGTTTTTCAGGAGCCAGCGGGCCACTCCCGGCCTATGGCCCCCAAACGCAAGCAACGGGCCTTCCCCTCTGAAACAAAAGTCACCAGCCCGGTCCTTGATGGCAGATTGTAGGACTCCGTTGGCACTATCAAACCAGCCCGAGTTGGCACTGGTGCCAGCTTAGGTCTGGGAGAGCATCCTGCGTATCGCCGATTTTCAGGAGCCCGCCGCGGCCACTCCGGGCCTATGGCCCCAAACATAAACAACGGGCCTTTCCCTCTGAAACAAAAGTCACCAGCCCGGTCCTTGAGGCAGGGTGTAGGACTCCGTTGGCACTATCAAACCAGCCCGAGTTGGCACTGGTGCCAGCATTGGGTCTGGGAGGCTCCCTATGCGATTTTCAGGAGCCAGCCGGCCACTCGGGCGTATGGCCCCAAACGCAAACAACGGGCCTTTCCCTCGGAAACAAAAGTCACCAGCCCCGGTCCTTGATAGCAGATTGTGGGACTCCGTTGGGGCACTATCAAACCAGCCCGAGTTGGCACTGGTGCCAGCTTGGGTCTGGGAGGCATCCTGCGTATCAGGGATTTTCAGGAGCCGCCCGGCCACTCCGGGCCTATGGCCCCAAACATAAACAACGGGCCTTTCCCTCTGAAACAAAACTCACCAGCCCCGGTCCTTGATGGCAGATTGTGGGACTCCGTTGGCACTATCAAACCAGCCCGAGTTGGCACTGGTGCCAGCTTGGGTTGGGAGGCATCCTGCGTATGCGACGATTTTCAGGAGCCGCCCGGCCACTCGGGCCTATGGCCCCAAACTAAACAACGGGCCTTTCCCTCTGAAACAAAGCTCACCAGCCCGGTCCTTGATGGCAGGGTGTGGGACTCCGTTGGCACTATCAAACCAGCCCGAGTTGGCACTGGTGCCAGCTTGGGTCTGGGGAGGCATCCTGCGTATCGCCCGATTTTCAGGAACCACCGGCCACTCGGGCCTATGGCCCCCAAACATAAACAGCGGGCCTTTCCCTCTGAAACAAAACTCACCAGCCCCGGTCCTTGATGGCAGATTGTGGGACTCCGTTGGCACTATCAAACCAGCCCGAGTTGGCGCACTGGTGCCAGCTTAGGTCTGGGAGGCATCCTGCGTATGGCCGATTTTCAGGAGCCAGCCCGGCCACTCGGGGGTACAGGCCCCAAACATAAACAACGGGCCTTTCCTCTGAAACAAAACTCACCAGCCCGGTCCTTGATGGCAGATTGTGGGACTCCGTTGGCACTATCAAACCAGCCCGAGTTGGCACTGGTGCCAGCTTAGGTCTGAGAGGCATCCTACGTATACACCGATTTTCAGGAGCCAGCCCGGCCACTCGGGCAGGCCCCAAACATAAACAACAGGCCTTTCCCTCTGAAACAAAAGTCACCAGCCCCGGTCCTTGATGGCAGATTGTGGGACTCCGTTGGCACTATCAAACCAGCCCGAGTTGGCACTGGTGCCAGCTAGGTCTAGGAGGCATCCTGCGTGTCGCCGATTTTCAGGAGCCAGCCCGGCCACTCAAGGCCTAGGGCGCCCAAACATAAACAACGGGCCTTTCCCTCTGAAACCAAGACTCACCAGCCCCGGTGCCTTGATGGCAGATTGTGGGACTCCGTTGGCACTATCAAACCAGCCCGAGTTGGCACTAGGGTGCCAGCCGGGTCTGGGAGGCATCCTTCGTATCAGCCGATTTTCAGGAGCCCGCCGGCCACTCCCGGCCTATGGCCTTAAACATAAACACCGGGCCTTTCCCTCTGGAGCAAAACTCACCAGCCCGGTTCTTGATGGCAGATTGGTGGGACTCCGTTGGCACTATCAAACCAGCAGAGTTGGCACTGGTGCCAGCTTGGTCTGGGAGGCATCCTACGTATGCCGATTTTCAGGAGCCAACCCGCCACTCCGGCCCACGGCCCGAAACATAAACAGCAGACCTTTCCCTCTGAAACAAAACTCACCAGCCCCGGTCCTTGATGGCAGATTGTAGGACTCCGTTGGCACTATCAAACCAGCCAAGTTGGCACTGGTGCCAGCTAGGTCTGGGAGGCATCCTCGCGTATGCGCCGATTTTCAGGAGCCAACCGGCCACTCCGGGCCTATGGCCCCAAACATAAACAACGGGCCTTTCCCTCTGAAACAAAACTCACCAGCCCGGTCCTTGATGGCAGATTGTGCGGACTCCGTTGGCACTATCAAACCAGCCCGAGTTGGCACTGGTGCCAGCTTGGGTCTGGGAGGCCTCCTGCGTATCGCGATTTTTCAGGAGCCAGCCCGGCCACTCGGGCCTATGCGCCCCAAGACATAAACAACGGGCCTTTCCTCTGAAACAAAACTCACCAGCCCCGGTCCTTGGTGGCAGATTGTGGGACTCCGTTGGCACTATCAAACCAACCCGAGTTGGCACTGGTGCCGCCAGGTCTGGGAGGGCATCCTGCGTATGCGCCGATTTTCAGGAGCCAGCCAGCCACTCGGGCATAGGCCCCAAACATAACAACGGGCCTTTCCCTCTGGAACAAAAGTCACCAGCCCCGGTCGTGGAAAAATGGGTGGCGGGGGGGGGGTGGAGAGAAAAAGGCGCACTAAAATCCTTGATGGCAGATTGTGGGACTCCGTTGGCACTATCAAACCAGCCCGAGTTGGCACTGGTGCCAGCAGGTCTGGGAGGCATCCTACGTATCGCGGATAGGAGCCAACCGGCCACTCCGGCCTATGGCCCCAAACATAAACAACGGGCCTTTCCCTCTGAAACAAAAGTCAGCCGCCCCGGTCACTTGATGGCAGATTGTGGGACTCCGTTGGCACTATCAAACCAGCCCGAGTTGGCACTGGGTGCCAGCTTGGGTCTGGGAGGCATCCTGCTTATCGCCGATTTTCAGGAGCCAGCCCGGCACTCCGGGCCTATGGCCCCCAAAACATAAACAACGGGCCTTTCCCTCTGAAACAAAACTCACCAGCCCCGGTCCTTGATGGCAGGTGTGTGGGACTCCGTTGGCACTATCAAACCAGCCCAGAGTTGGCACTGGTGCCAGCTTGGGTCTGGGAG
Organism: Camarhynchus parvulus; assembly: GCF_901933205.1. Taxonomy (NCBI): domain Eukaryota; kingdom Metazoa; phylum Chordata; class Aves; order Passeriformes; family Thraupidae; genus Camarhynchus; species Camarhynchus parvulus. The sequence goes on from NW_022148066.1 coordinate 16,268, forward strand.
GCATCTCTACGTCTCGCCGATTTTCAGGAGCCAGCCGGCCACTCGGGGCTATGGCCCCCAAACATAAACAACGGGCCTTTCCCTCTGAAACAAAAGCTCACCAGCCCCGGTCGCTTGATGGCAGATTGTGGGACTCCGTTGGCACTATCAAACCAGCCCGAGTTGGCACTGGTGCCAGCTTAGGTCTGGGAGGCATCCTACGTATCGCCGATTTTTCAGGAGCCCCGGCCACTCGGGCCTATGGCCCCAAACATAAGCTCGACAACGGGCCTTTCCCTCTGAAACAAAACTCACCAGCCCCGGTCCTTGATGGCAGAGTGTGGGACTCCGTTGGCACTATCAAACCAGCCCGAGTTGGCACTGGGTGCCAGCGTCGGTCTAGGAGGCATCCTACGTATGTGGCGATTTTCAGGAGCCAGCCCGGCCACTCCGGGCCTATGGCCCCAAACATAAACAACGGGCCTTTCCCTCTGAAACAAAACTCACCAGCCCGGTCCTTGATGGCAGATTGTGGGACTCCGTTGGCACTATCAAACCAGCCCGAGTTGGCACTGGTGCCAGCCAGGTCTAGGGAGGCATCCTGCGTATCGCGCCGATTTTCAGGAGCCAGCCCCGGCCACTCCGGGCCTATGGCCCCAAACATAAACAACGGGCGCTTTCCCTCTGAAAACAAAACTCACCAGCCCCGGTCCTTGATGGCAGATTGTTGGGACTCCGTTGGCACTATCAAACCAGCCCGAGTTGGCACTGGTGCCAGCAGGTCTGGGAAGCATCCTCGCTTATAGCCGCGGGGATTTTCAGGAGCCAAGCCCGGCCACTCCCGGGGCACCGCGCAAGCATAGCAGCAGGCCTTCCCTCCTGAAACAAAAAACTCACCAGCCCTCGGCGCTTGATGGCAGATTGCGGCGGGACTCCGTTGGCACTATCAAGCAAGCCAGTTGGCACTGGTGCCAGCTTGAGTCACTGGGAGGCATGCTAAATATCAGCCGATTTTCAGGAGCCAACGGCCACGCTTTCGGGCTACGGCCCCAAGCATAAACAACGGGCCTTTCCCTCGTGAAACAAACTCGCCCGGTCCTTGATGGCAGATTGGTGGGACTCCGTTGGCACTATCAAACCAGCCCAGGTTGGCACTGGTGCCAGCTAGGTCTGGGAAGCATCTGCGTACAACGGATTTTTCAGGAACCAGCGGGCCGCACAATCATGGCTACAGGCCACAGCTATAAACAGCAGGCCTTTTCCCTCTGAAACAAAACTCACCAGCCCCGATTCCTGATGGCAGATTGTGCAGGACTCCGTTGGCACTATCAAACCAGCCCGAGGTGGCACGTGCCAGCAGGTCTGAGGAAGGCATCCCTCGTATTACCCGTTTTCAGAGCCCCCCGCCACGCCTAAGTCCCCAAGCAAAACAGCGGGCCTTTTCCACTGAAACAAAACTCACCAGCCGGTCCTTGATGGCAGATTGCGGGACTCCGTTAGCATTATCAAACCAGCCGAGTTGGCTTTTCCGTTGCAGGTCTAGAGCATGCTAGCGTATCCGCCCGGATTTTCAGGAGCCAGCCCCGTACGCCGAAGCTAGCTCCCAAACATAAACACGGGCCTCTCCACTGAAACAAAACTCACCAGCCCGGTCCTTGATGGCAGGTTGTGGGACTCCGTTGGCGCTATCTTAAACCAGCCGAGTTGGCTGGGTGCCAGCTTAGGTCCAGGAGACATCTCATCAGTCGATTTTTCAGGAGCCAGGCCGCCTCCCGGGCCTATGGCCCCAAACATAAACAGCGGGACTTTCCCTCTGAAGCAAAACTCACCAGCCCGGTCCTTGGTGGCAGATTGTGGGACTTCCGTTAGCACTATCAAACCAGCCCGAGTTGGCACTGGTGCCAGCGGTCACCGGGAGCATCCTACATATACACCATATTTCAAAGCACGGGGCCACACGGGCCTATGGCCCCAAACATAGATCACGGGCCTTTTCCCGCTGGAGCAAAAACTCACCAGCCCGGTCTTTGATGGCAGATTGTATTGGGACTCCGTTGGCGCTATAAACCAGCCCGAGTTGGCACTGGGTGCCAGCTTGGGTCTGGGAAGGCACATCCTCACATATACGGCAGTTTTTAGGAGACCAGCCCGGCCACTCCGGGCTATAGGCCAAACGCATAAACAACGGGCCTTTCCCTCTGAGCTCATGCTTAAGCGGTCATGATCAGGATTGTGCGGACTCCATTGCGCTATTAAAACAAGAACGGCGCGGGGATGGGGCCAGGGGGGTGTGGGAGCTCCTACGTTACGCCCATTTTTCAGAACCGCACCAGCCCACTATGGGCCCCAAGCGCACCAAGCTAACGGGCGTTTCCCTGAAACCAATACACCAGCCCGGTCCTTGATGGCGATTGTGGGCATCACGTTGGCGCTATCAAACCAGCCGAGTTGGCACTGGGGCCGCGTGGTCAGGAGAGCAGCTCCGCGTATCGCCGATTTTCGGAGCCGGCCACTCGGGCCTATGGCCCCAAACATACAGCGCGGGCCTTTCCCTCTGAAACAAAAAGTACCCGCGGTCCTTGATGGCAGATTGTGCGGACTCCGTTGGCACCTATCAAACCAGCCCGAGTTGGCACTGGTGCCAGCTTAGGTCTGGGAGGCATCCTGCGTCGCCCGATTTTCAGGAGCCAGCCCGGCCACTCCGGGCCTATGGCGCTAAACATAAACAAGGGCCTTTCCCTCTGAAACAAATACTTCACCCACCCGGTGCTTGATAGCAGGTGGTGCGGACTCCGTTGGCACTATCAAACCAGCCGAGTTGGCACTGGTGCCAGCTTGTCGGGAAAGGCGCATCCTGCGTATTCGCCGATTTTCAGGAGCCAACCCGGCCACTCGGGCGTACGGCCCCAAACATAAACAACGGGCCTTTCCCTCTGAAACCAAAAGTCAGCCGCCCCGTTCTTGATGGCAGATTGTGGGACTCCGTTGGCACCTATCAAACCAGCCCGAGTTGGCACTGTGGTGCCAGCTTAGGTGCTAGGAGCATCCTGCGTATCGCCCACGATTTTTCAGGAGCCAGACCGGCCCACTCCGGGCCTATGGCCGCAAACATAAACAACGCGGCCTTTTGAACTGTGGAACAAAACTATCAAACCAGCCCGGTTATTTGATCAGGACTGGTATAGGACTCCGTTGCCTTTAAACATCAGACCTGTGAAACAAAAGCGGGGATTTGGCCCTATTGGGAGCTTGGGTCTGGAAGCAGCCGAGTTGGCACTGTGTGCTTGGGTTTTCCGCAGCCAACGCCGATTTTTCCGAGGCCACCCTATGGCCCCAAACATAAACAGCGGGCCTTCCCTCTGAAACAAAACTCACCAGCCCGGTCCTTGATGGCAGATTGTGGGGACTCCGTTGGCACTATCAAACCAGCCGGGGGCACTGGTGCCAGCTTAGGTCTGGGAGGCATCCTGCGTATCGCCGATTTTCAGGAGCCAAGCCGGCCACTCCGGGCCTATGGCCCCAAACATAAACAACGGGCCTTTCCCTCTGAAACAAAACTCACCAGCCCCGGTCCTTGATGGCAGATTGTGGTGGGACTCCGTTGGCACTATCAAACCAGCCCGAGTTGGCACTGGTGCCCAGCTTAGGTCTGGAGAAGGCATCCTCGTATGGCCCGATTTTTCAGGAGCCAGCCCGGCCACTCGGGCCTGCCGCCATAAACAACGGGCCTTTCCCTCTGAAACAAAAGTCACCAGCCCGGTCTTGATGGCGGGTAAAAAACTCACCAGCCCGGTCCTTGATGGCGATTGTGGGACTCCGTTGGCACTATCAAACCAGCCCGAGTTGGCACTGGTGCCAGCTTAGGTCTGGGAGGCATCCTGCGTATCGCCGATTTTCAGGAGCCAACCCGGCCACTCGGGCCTATGGCCCCAAACATAAACAACGGGCCTTTCCCTCTGAAACAAAAGTCACCAGCCCGGTCCTTGATGGCAGATTGTGGGACTCCGTTGGCACTATCAAACCAGCCCGAGTTGGCACTGGTGCCAGCTTAGGTCTGGGAGGCATCCTGCGTATCGCCCGGTTTTTCAGGAGCCAGCCCGGCCACTCCGGGCCTATGGCCCCAAACATAAACAACGGGCCTTTCCCTCTGAAACAAAACTCACCAGCCCCGGTCCTTGATGGCAGGTTGTAGGACTCCGTTGGCACTATCAAACCAGCCCGAGTTGGCACTGGTGCCAGCTTAGGTCTGGGAGGCATCCTGCGTATCGCGGATTTTTCAGGAGCCAGGCGGCCCTCGGGCCTATGGCCCCAAACATAAACAACGGGCCTTTCCCTCTGAAACAAAACTCACCAGCCCCGGTCCTTGATGGCAGATTGTGGGACTCCGTTGGCACTATCAAACCAGCCCGAGTTGGCACTGGTGCCAGCTTAGGTCTGGGAGGCATCCTGCGTATGCGCCGATTTTTCAGGAGCCAAGCCGGCCACTCCGGGCCTATGGCCCCCAAACATAAACAACGGGCCTTTCCCTCTGAAACAAAACTCACCAGCCCGGTCCTTGATGGCAGATTGTGGGACTCCGTTGGCACTATCAAACCAGCCCGAGTTGGCACTGGTGCCAGCTTAGGTCTGGGAGGCATCCTGCGTGTCAGCCGATTTTCAGGAGCCAGCCGGCCACTCCGGGCCTATGGCCCCCAAACATAAACAAGCGGGCCTTTCCCTCTGAAACAAAAGTCACCAGCCCCGGTCCTTGATGGCAGATTGTGGGACTCCGTTGGCACTATCAAACCAGCCCGAGTTGGCACTGGTGCCAGCTTAGGTCTGGGAGGCATCCTGCGTATCGCCGATTTTCAGGAGCCAAGCCGGCCACTCGGGCCTATGGCCCCAAACATAAACAACGGGCCTTTCCCTCTGAAACAAAACTCACCAGCCCCGGTCCTTGATGGCAGATTGTGGGACTCCGTTGGCACTATCAAACCAGCCCGAGTTGGCACTGGTGCCAGCTTAGGTCTGGGAGGCATCCTGCGTATGCGCCGATTTTCAGGAGCCAGCCCGGCCACTCCGGGCCTATGGCCCCAAACATAAACAACGGGCCTTTCCCTCTGAAACAAAACTCACCAGCCCCGGTCCTTGATGGCAGATTGTGGGACTCCGTTGGCACTATCAAACCAGCCCGAGTTGGCACTGGTGCCAGCTTAGGTCTGGGAGGCATCCTACGTATCGCGGATTTTCAGGAGCCACCCGGCCACTCTCGGGCCTATGGCCCCAAACATAAACAACGGGCCTTTCCCTCTGAAACAAAACTCACCAGCCCCGGTCCTTGATGGCAGATTGTGGGACTCCGTTGGCACTATCAAACCAGCCCGAGTTGGCACTGGTGCCAGCTTAGGTCTAGGAGGCATCCTGCGTATGCCCGGATTTTCAGGAGCCAGCCCGGCCACTCCGGGCCTATGGCCCCAAACATAAACAACGGGCCTTTCCCTCTGAAACAAAACTCACCAGCCCCGGTCCTTGATGGCAGATTGTGGGACTCCGTTGGCACTATCAAACCAGCCCGAGTTGGCACTGGTGCCAGCTTAGGTCTGGGAGGCATCCTCACGTATCGGCGGATTTTCAGGAGCCAAGCCGGCCACTCCGGGCCTATGGCCCCAAACATAAACAACGGGCCTTTCCCTCTGAAACAAAACTCACCAGCCCGGTCCTTGATGGCAGATTGTGGGACTCCGTTGGCACTATCAAACCAGCCCGAGTTGGCACTGGTGCCAGCTTGGGTCTGGGAGGCATCCTGCGTATCGCCGGATTTTCAGGAGCCAGCCGGCCACTCGGGCCTATGGCCCCAAACATAAACAACGGGCCTTTCCCTCTGAAACAAAACTCACCAGCCCCGGTCCTTGATGGCAGATTGTGGGACTCCGTTGGCACTATCAAACCAGCCCGAGTTGGCACTGGTGCCAGCTTGGGTCTGGGAGGCATCCTGCTGTATCGCCGATTTTTCAGGAGCCAAGCCGGCCACTCCGGGCCTATGGCCCCAAACATAAACAACGGGCCTTTCCCTCTGAAACAAAACTCACCAGCCCCGGTCCTTGATGGCAGATTGTGGGACTCCGTTGGCACTATCAAACCAGCCCGAGTTGGCACTGGTGCCAGCTTGGGTCTGGGAGGCATCCTGCGTATCGCCGATTTTCAGGAGCCAGCCCGGCCACTCGGGCCTATGGCCCCAAACATAAACAACGGGCCTTTCCCTCTGAAACAAAACTCACCAGCCCCGGTCCTTGATGGCAGATTGTGGGACTCCGTTGGCACTATCAAACCAGCCCGAGTTGGCACTGGTGCCAGCTTGGGTCTGGGAGGCATCCTGCGTATCGCGGATTTTCAGGAGCCAGGCCGGCCACTCCGGGCCTATGGCCCCAAACATAAACAACGGGCCTTTCCCTCTGAAACAAAACTCACCAGCCCGGTCCTTGATGGCAGATTGTGGGACTCCGTTGGCACTATCAAACCAGCCCGAGTTGGCACTGGTGCCAGCTTGGGTCTGGGAGGCATCCTGCGTATCGCCGGATTTTCAGGAGCCAGCCGGCCACTCCGGGCCTATGGCCCCAAACATAAACAACGGGCCTTTCCCTCTGAAACAAAACTCACCAGCCCCGGTCCTTGATGGCAGATTGTGGGACTCCGTTGGCACTATCAAACCAGCCCGAGTTGGCACTGGTGCCAGCTTGGGTCTGGGAGGCATCCTGCGTATCGCGCGGATTTTCAGGAGCCAGCCGGCCACTCCGGGCCTATGGCCCCAAACATAAACAACGGGCCTTTCCCTCTGAAACAAAACTCACCAGCCCCGGTCCTTGATGGCAGATTGTGGGACTCCGTTGGCACTATCAAACCAGCCCGAGTTGGCACTGGTGCCAGCTTGGGTCTGGGAGGCATCCTGCGTATCGCCGATTTTCAGGAGCCAAGCCGGCCACTCCGGGCCTATGGCCCCAAACATAAACAACGGGCCTTTCCCTCTGAAACAAAACTCACCAGCCCCGGTCCTTGATGGCAGATTGTGGGACTCCGTTGGCACTATCAAACCAGCCCGAGTTGGCACTGGTGCCAGCTTGGGTCTGGGAGGCATCCTGCGTATCGCGGATTTTCAGGAGCCAGCCCGGCCACTCCGGGCCTATGGCCCCAAACATAAACAACGGGCCTTTCCCTCTGAAACAAAACTCACCAGCCCCGGTCCTTGATGGCAGATTGTGGGACTCCGTTGGCACTATCAAACCAGCCCGAGTTGGCACTGGTGCCAGCTTGGGTCTGGGAGGCATCCTGCGTATCGCCGGATTTTCAGGAGCCAGGCCGGCCACTCCGGGCCTATGGCCCCAAACATAAACAACGGGCCTTTCCCTCTGAAACAAAACTCACCAGCCCCGGTCCTTGATGGCAGATTGTGGGACTCCGTTGGCACTATCAAACCAGCCCGAGTTGGCACTGGTGCCAGCTTGGGTCTGGGAGGCATCCTGCGTATCGCGGATTTTCAGGAGCCAGCCGGCCACTCCGGGCCTATGGCCCCAAACATAAACAACGGGCCTTTCCCTCTGAAACAAAACTCACCAGCCCCGGTCCTTGATGGCAGATTGTGGGACTCCGTTGGCACTATCAAACCAGCCCGAGTTGGCACTGGTGCCAGCTTGGGTCTGGGAGGCATCCTGCGTATCGCCGATTTTCAGGAGCCAGCCGGCCACTCCGGGCCTATGGCCCCAAACATAAACAACGGGCCTTTCCCTCTGAAACAAAAGTCACCAGCCCCGGTCCTTGATGGCAGATTGTGGGACTCCGTTGGCACTATCAAACCAGCCCGAGTTGGCACTGGTGCCAGCTTGGGTCTGGGAGGCATCCTGCGTATCGCCGATTTTCAGGAGCCAGCCCGGCCACTCCGGGCCTATGGCCCCAAACATAAACAACGGGCCTTTCCCTCTGAAACAAAAGTCACCAGCCCCGGTCCTTGATGGCAGATTGTGGGACTCCGTTGGCACTATCAAACCAGCCCGAGTTGGCACTGGTGCCAGCTTAGGTCTGGGAGGCATCCTGCGTATCGCGGATTTTCAGGAGCCAGCCGGCCACTCCGGGCCTATGGCCCCAAACATAAACAACGGGCCTTTCCCTCTGAAACAAAACTCACCAGCCCCGGTCCTTGATGGCAGATTGTGGGACTCCGTTGGCACTATCAAACCAGCCCGAGTTGGCACTGGTGCCAGCTTAGGTCTGGGAAGGCATCCTGCGTATCGCCGATTTTCAGGAGCCAGCCCGGCCACTCGGGTAACTCCGGCCCCAAACATAAACAGCGGGCCTTTCCCTCTGAAACAAAACTCACCAGCCCCGGTCCTTGATGGCAGATTGTGGGACTCCGTTGGCACTATCAAACCAGCCCGAGTTGGCACTGGTGCCAGCTTGGGTCTGGGAGGCATCCTGCGTATCGCCGATTTTCAGGAGCCAAGCCGGCCACTCCGGGCCTATGGCCCCAAACATAAACAACGGGCCTTTCCCTCTGAAACAAAACTCACCAGCCCCGGTCCTTGATGGCAGATTGTGGGACTCCGTTGGCACTATCAAACCAGCCCGAGTTGGCACTGGTGCCAGCTTGGGTCTGGGAAGGCATCCTGCGTATCGCCGGATTTTCAGGAGCCAGCCGGCCACTCCGGGCCTATGGCCCCAAACATAAACAACGGGCCTTTCCCTCTGAAACAAAACTCACCAGCCCCGGTCCTTGATGGCAGATTGTGGGACTCCGTTGGCACTATCAAACCAGCCCGAGTTGGCACTGGTGCCAGCTTGGGTCTGGGAGGCATCCTGCGTATCGCCGATTTTCAGGAGCCAGCCGGCCACTCCGGGCCTATGGCCCCAAACATAAACAACGGGCCTTTCCCTCTGAAACAAAACTCACCAGCCCCGGTCCTTGATGGCAGATTGTGGGACTCCGTTGGCACTATCAAACCAGCCCGAGTTGGCACTGGTGCCAGCTTGGGTCTGGGAGGCATCCTGCGTATCGCGGATTTTCAGGAGCCAAGCCGGCCACTCCGGGCCTATGGGCCCCCAAACATAAACAACGGGCCTTTCCCTCTGAAACAAAACTCACCAGCCCCGGTCCTTGATGGCAGATTGTGGGACTCCGTTGGCACTATCAAACCAGCCCGAGTTGGCACTGGTGCCAGCTTGGGTCTGGGAGGCATCCTGCGTATCGCCGATTTTTAGGAGCCAGCCGGCCACTCCGGGCCTATGGCCCCAAACATAAACAACGGGCCTTTCCCTCTGAAACAAAACTCACCAGCCCCGGTCCTTGATGGCAGATTGTGGGACTCCGTTGGCACTATCAAACCAGCCCGAGTTGGCACTGGTGCCAGCTTGGGTCTGGGAGGCATCCTGCGTATCGCCGATTTTCAGGAGCCAGCCGGCCACTCCGGGCCTATGGCCCCAAACATAAACAACGGGCCTTTCCTCTCTGAAACAAAACTCACCAGCCCCGGTCCTTGATGGCAGATTGTGGGACTCCGTTGGCACTATCAAACCAGCCCGAGTTGGCACTGGTGCCAGCTTGGGTCTGGGAGGCATCCTGCGTATCGCCATTTTTCAGGAGCCAAGCCGGCCACTCCGGGCCTATGGCCCCAAACATAAACAACGGGCCTTTCCCTCGGAAACAAAACTCACCAGCCCCGGTCCTTGATGGCAGATTGTGGGACTCCGTTGGCACTATCAAACCAGCCCGAGTTGGCACTGGTGCCAGCTTGGGTCTGGGAGGCATCCTGCGTATCGCCGATTTTTCAGGAGCCAGCCGGCCACTCCGGGCCTATGGCCCCCAAACATAAACAACGGGCCTTTCCCTCTGAAACAAAACTCACCAGCCCCGGTCCTTGATGGCAGATTGTGGGACTCCGTTGGCACTATCAAACCAGCCCGAGTTGGCACTGGTGCCAGCTTGGGTCTGGGAGGCATCCTGCGTATCGCCGATTTTCAGGAGCCAGCCGGCCACTCCGGGACTATGGACCCCAAACATAAACAACGGGCCTTTCCCTCTGAAACAAAACTCACCAGCCCCGGTCCTTGATGGCAGATTGTGGGACTCCGTTGGCACTATCAAACCAGCCCGAGTTGGCACTGGTGCCAGCTTGGGTCTGGGAGGCATCCTGCGTATCGCGATTTTTCAGGAGCCAGCCCGGCCACTCCGGCCTATGGCCCCCAAACATAAACAACGGGCCTTTTCCTCGGAAAACAAAACTCACCAGCCCGGTCCTTGATGGCAGATTGTGGGACTCCGTTGGCACTATCAAACCAGCCCGAGTTGGCACTGGTGCCAGCTTGGGTCTGGGAGGCATCCTGCGTATCGCCGATTTTCAGGAGCCAGCCGGCCACTCGGGCCTATGGCCCCAAACATAAACAACGGGCCTTTCCCTCTGAAACAAAACTCACCAGCCCCGGTCCTTGATGGCAGATTGTGGGACTCCGTTGGCACTATCAAACCAGCCCGAGTTGGCACTGGTGCCAGCTTGGGTCTGGGAGGCATCCTGCGTATCGCCGATTTTCAGGAGCCAGCCCGGCCACTCGGCCCTATGGCCCCAAACATAAACAAGCGGGCCTTTCCCTCTGAAACAAAACTCACCAGCCCCGGTCCTTGATGGCGGGTGTGGGACTCCGTTGGCACTATCAAACCAGCCCGAGTTGGCACTGGTGCCAGCTTGGGTCTGGGAGAGCATCCTGCGTATCGCCGATTTTTCAGGAGCCAGCCCGGCCACTCCGGGCCTATGGCCCCAAACATAAACAACGGGCCTTTCCCTCTGAAACAAAAGTCACCAGCCCCGGTCCTTGATGGCAGATTGTGGGACTCCGTTGGCACTATCAAACCAGCCCGAGTTGGCACTGGTGCCAGCTTGGGTCTGGGAGGCATCCTGCGTATCGCCGATTTTCAGGAGCCAGCCGGCCACTCCGGGCCTATGGCCCCAAACATAAACAACGGGCCTTTCCCTCTGAAACAAAACTCACCAGCCCCGGTCTTGATGGCAGATTGTGGGACTCCGTTGGCACTATCAAACCAGCCCGAGTTGGCACTGGTGCCAGCTTGGGTCTGGGAGGCATCCTGCGTATCGCCGATTTTCAGGAGCCAGCCGGCATTCGGGCCTATGGGCCCCAAACATAAACAACGGGCCTTTCCCTCTGAAACAAAACTCACCAGCCCCGGTTCTTGATGGCAGATTGTGGGACTCCGTTGGCACTATCAAACCAACCGAGTTGGCACTGGTGCCAGCTTGGGTCGGGGAGGCATCCTGCGTATCGCCGATTTTTAGGAGCCGCAGGCCAGAGGCCCCCAAACATAAACAACGGGCCTTTCCCTGGGAAAACAAAACTCACCAGCCCCGGTCCTTGATGGCAGATTGTGGGACTCCGTTGGCACTATCAAACCAGCCCGAGTTGGCACTGGTGCCAGCTTGGGTCTGGGAGGCATCCTGCGTATCGCCGATTTTCAGGAGCCAGCCGGCCACTCCGGGCATATGGCCCCCAAACATAAACAAAGGGCCTTTCCCTCTGAAACAAAACTCACCAGCCCCGGTCCTTGATGGCAGATTGTGGGACTCCGTTGGCACTATCAAACCAGCCCGAGTTGGCACTGGTGCCAGCTTGGTTCTGGGAGGCATCCTGCGTATCGCCGATTTTCAGGAGCCAGCCGGCCACTTCCGGCCTATGGCCCTCAAACATAAACAACGGGCCTTTCCCTCTGAAAACAAAACTGACCAGCCCCGGTCCTTGATGGCAGATTGTGGGACTCCGTTGGCACTATCAAACCAGCCCGAGTTGGCACTGGTGCCAGCTTGGGTCTGGGAGGCATCCTGCGTATCGCGGATTTTCAGGAGCCGGCCGGCCACTCCGAGCCTATGGTCCCTAAACATAAACAACGGGCCTTTCCCTCTGAAACAAAACTCACCAGCCCTGGTTCTTGATGGCAGATTGTGGGACTCCGTTGGCACTATCAAACCAGCCCGAGTTGGCACTGGTGCCAGCTTGGGTCTGGGAGGCATCCTGCGTATCGCCGATTTTCAGGAGCCAGCCGGCCACTCCGGCCTATGGCCCCAAACATAAACAACGGGCCTTTCCTGGGAAAACAAAACTCACCAGGCCCGGTCCTTGATGGCAGATTGTGGGACTCCGTTGGCACTATCAAACCAGCCCGAGTTGGCACTGGTGCCAGCTTGGGTCTGGGAGGCATCCTGCGTATCGCCGATTTTCAGGAGCCAGCCGGCAACTCCGGGCCTATGGCCCCCAAACATAAAGAACGGGCCTTTCCTGGGAAAATAAAACTCACCAGCCCCGGTCCTTGATGGCAGATTGTGGGACTCCGTTGGCACTATCAAACCAGCCCGAATTGGCACTGGTGCCAGCTTGGGTCTGGGAGGCATCCTGCGTATCGCCGATTTTCAGGAGCCAGCCGGCCACTCCGGGCCTATGGCCCCAAACATAAACAACGGGCCTTTCCCTATGAATCAAAACTCACCAGCCCCGGTCCTTGATGGCAGATTGTGGGACTCCGTTGGCACTATCAAACCAGCCCGAGTTGGCACTGGTGCCAGCTTGGGTCTGGGAGGCATCCTGCGTATATCGCGATTTTCAGGAGCCAGCCGGCCACTCCGGGCCTATGGCCCCAAACATAAACAACGGGCCTTTCCCTCTGAAACTAAAAGACACCAGCCCCGGTCCTTGATGGCAGATTGTGGGACTCCGTTGGCACTATCAAACCAGCCCGAGTTGGCACTGGTGCCAGCTTGGTTCTGGGAGGCATCCTGCGTATCGCGGATTTTCAGGAGCCAGCCGGCCACTTCCCGCCTATGGCCCCAAACATAAACAACGGGCCTTTCCTGGGAAAATAAAACTCACCAGCCCCGGTCCTTGATGGCAGATTGTGGGACTCCGTTGGCACTATCAAACCAGCCCGAGTTGGCACTGGTGCCAGCTTGGGTCTGGGAGGCATCCTGCGTATCGCCGATTTTCAGGAGCCAGCCCGGCCACTCCGGGCCTATGGCCCCTAAACATAAACAACGGGCCTTTCCCTCTGAAACAAAACTCACCAGCCCCGGTTCTTGATGGCAGATTGTGGGACTCCGTTGGCACTATCAAACCAGCCCGAGTTGGCACTGGTGCCAGCTTGGGTCTGGGAGGCATCCTGCGTATCGCCGATTTTCAGGAGCCAGCCGGCCACTCCGGGCCTATGGCCCCAAACATAAACAACGGGCCTTTCCCTCTGAAACAAAACTCACCAGCCCCGGTCCTTGATGGCAGATTGTGGGACTCCGTTGGCACTATCAAACCAGCCCGAGTTGGCACTGGTGCCAGCTTGGGTCTGGGAGGCATCCTGCGTATCGCCGATTTTCAGGAGCCAGCCGGCCACTCCGAGCCTATGGCCCCCAAACATAAACAACGGGCCTTTCCTGGGAAACAAAACTCACCAGCCCCGGTCCTTGATGGCAGATTGTGGGACTCCGTTGGCACTATCAAACCAGCCCGAGTTGGCACTGGTGCCAGCTTGGGTCTGGGAGGCATCCTGCGTATCGCCGATTTTCAGGAGCCAGCCGGCCACTCCGGGCCTATGGCCCCCAAACATAAACAACGGGCCTTTCCCTCGGAAAACAAAACTCACCAGCCCCGGTCCTTGATGGCAGATTGTGGGACTCCGTTGGCACTATCAAACCAGCCCGAGTTGGCACTGGTGCCAGCTTGGGTCTGGGAGGCATCTGCGTATCGCCGATTTTCAGGAGCCAGCCGGCCACTCCGGGCCTATGGCCCCCAAACATAAACAACGGGCCTTTCCCTCTGAAACAAAACTCACCAGCCCCGGTTCTTGATGGCAGATTGTGGGACTCCGTTGGCACTATCAAACCAGCCCGAGTTGGCACTGGTGCCAGCTTGGGTCTGGGAGGCATCCTGCGTATCGCGCGATTTTCAGGAGCCAGCCGGCCACTCCGGGCCTATGGCCCCAAACATAAACAACGGGCCTTTCCCTCTGAAACAAAACTCACCAGCCCCGGTCCTTGATGGCAGATTGTGGGACTCCGTTGGCACTATCAAACCAGCCCGAGTTGGCACTGGTGCCAGCTTGGGTCTGGGAGGCATCCTGCGTATCGCCGATTTTCAGGAGCCAGCCGGCCACTCCGGCCTATGGCCCCAAACATAAACAACGGGCCTTTCCCTCTGAAACAAAACTCACCAGCCCCGGTCCTTGATGGCAGATTGTGGGACTCCGTTGGCACTATCAAACCAGCCCGAGTTGGCACTGGTGCCAGCTTGGGTCTGGGAGGCATCCTGCGTATCGCCGATTTTCAGGAGCCAGCCGGCCACTCCGGGCCTATGGCCCCAAACATAAACAACGGGCCTTTCCCTCTGAAACAAAACTCACCAGCCCCGGTCCTTGATGGCAGATTGTGGGACTCCGTTGGCACTATCAAACCAGCCCGAGTTGGCACTGGTGCCAGCTTGGGTCTGGGAGGCTCCTGCGTATCGCCGATTTTCAGGAGCCAGCCGGCCACTCCGCGCCTATGGCCCCAAACATAAACAACGGGCCTTTCCCTGGGAAAAAAAACTCACCAGCCCCGGTCCTTGATGGCAGATTGTGGGACTCCGTTGGCACTATCAAACCAGCCCGAGTTGGCACTGGTGCCAGCTTGGGTCTGGGAGGCATCCCTGCGTATCGCCGATTTTCAGGAGCCAGCCGGCCACTCCGGGCCTATGGCCCCAAACATAAACAACGGGCCTTTCCTCTGGAAAAAAAAAACTCACCAGCCCCGGTCCTTGATGGCAGATTGTGGGACTCCGTTGGCACTATCAAACCAGCCCGAGTTGGCACTGGTGCCAGCTTGGGTCTGGGAGGCATCCTGCGTATCGCGCGATTTTCAGGAGCCAGCCGGCCACTCCGGCCTATGGCCCCCAAACATAAACAACGGGCCTTTCCCTCTGAAACAAAACTCACCAGCCCTGGTCCTTGATGGCAGATTGTGGGACTCCGTTGGCACTATCAAACCAGCCCGAGTTGGCACTGGTGCCAGCTTGGGTCTGGGAGGCATCCTGCGTATCGCCGATTTTCAGGAGCCAGCCGGCCACTCCGGGCCTATGGCCCCAAACATAAACAACGGGCCTTTCCCTCTGAAACAAAAGACACCAGCCCCGGTCCTTGATGGCAGATTGTGGGACTCCGTTGGCACTATCAAACCAGCCCGAGTTGGCACTGGTGCCAGCTTGGGTCTGGGAGGCATCCTGCGTATCGCCGATTTTCAGGAGCCAGCCGGCCACTCCGGCCTATGGCCCCCAAACATAAACAACGGGCCTTTCCTCGGAAAACAAAACTCACCAGCCCCGGTTCTTGATGGCAGATTGTGGGACTCCGTTGGCACTATCAAACCAGCCCGAGTTGGCACTGGTGCCAGCTTGGGTCTGGGAGGCACCCTGCGTATCGCCGATTTTCAGGAGCCAGCCGGCCACTCCGAACCTATGGTCCCTAAACATAAACAACGGGCCTTTCCCTCTGAAACAAAATTCACCAGCCCTGGTCCTTGATGGCAGATTGTGGGACTCCGTTGGCACTATCAAAAGAGCCCGAGTTGGCACTGGTGCCAGCTTGGGTCTGGGAGGCATCCTGCGTATCGCCGATTTTCAGGAGCCAGCCGGCCACTTCCCGCCTATGGCCCCCAAACATAAACAACGGGCCTTTTCCTCTGAAACAAAAACTCACCAGCCCTGGTTCTTGATGGCAGATTGTGGGACTCCATTGGCACTATAAAACCAGCCCGAGTTGGCACTGGTGCCAGCTTGGGTCGGGGAGGCATCCTGCGTATCGCCGATTTTTCAGGAGCCGGCAGGCCAGAGGCCCCCAAACATAAACAACGGGCCTTTCCTGGGAAAATAAAACTGACCAGACCCTGTCCTTGATGGCAGATTGTGGGACTCCGTTGGCACTATCAAACCAGCCCGAGTTGGCACTGGTGCCAGCTTGGGTCTGGGAGGCATCCTGCGGTATCGCCGATTTTCAGGAGCCAGCCCGGCCACTCCGGGCATATGGCCCCCAAACACAAACAAAAGGCCTTTCCCTCTGAAACAAAACTCAACAGCCCCGGTCCTTGATGGCAGATTGTGGGACTCCGTTGGCACTATCAAACCAGCCCGAGTTGGCACTGGTGCCAGCTTGGTTCTGGGAGGCATCCTGCGTATCGCGGATTTTCAGGAGCCAGCCGGCCACTTCCCGCCTATGGCCCTCAAACATAAACAACGGGCCTTTCCTGGGAAAATAAAACTGACCAGCCCCTGTCCTTGATGGCAGATTGTGGGACTCCGTTGGCACTATCAAACCAGCCCGAGTTGGCACTGGTGCCAGCTTGGGTCTGGGAGGCATCCTGCGTATCGCGGATTTTCAGGAGCCGGCCGGCCACTCCGAGCCTATGGTCCCTAAACAAAAACAACGGGCCTTTCCCTCTGAAACAAAACTCACCAGCCCTGGTTCTTGATGGCAGATTGTGGGACTCCATGGGCACTATCAAACCAGCCCGAGTTGGCACTGGTGCCAGCTTGGGTCTGGGAGGCATCCTGCGTATCGCCGATTTTCAGGAGCCAGCCGGCCACTCCGGGCCTATGGCCCCCAAACATAAACAACGGGCCTTTCCTGGGAAAACAAAACTCACCAGGCCCGGTCCTTGATGGCAGATTGTGGGACTCCGTTGGCACTATCAAACCAGCCCGAGTTGGCACTGGTGCCAGCTTGGGTCTGGGAGGCATCCTGCGTATCGCCGATTTTCAGGAGCCAGCCGGCCACTCCGGGCCTATGGCCCCCAAACATAAACAACGGGCCTTTCCCTGGGAAAACAAAACTCACCAGCCCCGGTCCTTGATGGCAGATTGTGGGACTCCGTTGGCACTATCAAACCAGCCCGAGTTGGCACTGGTGCCAGCTTGGGTCTGGGAGGCATCCTGCGTATCGCCGATTTTCAGGAGCCAGCCGGCCACTCCGGGCCTATGGCCCCAAACATAAACAACGGGCCTTTCCCTCGGAAACAAAACTCACCAGCCCCGGTCCTTGATGGCAGATTGTGGGACTCCGTTGGCACTATCAAACCAGCCCGAGTTGGCACTGGTGCCAGCTTGGGTCTGGGAGGCATCCTGCGTATCGCCGATTTTCAGGAGCCAGCCGGCCACTCCGAGCCTATGGCCCCAAACATAAACAACGGGCCTTTCCCTCTGAAACAAAACTCACCAGCCCCGGTCCTTGATGGCAGATTGTGGGACTCCGTTGGCACTATCAAACCAGCCCGAGTTGGCACTGGTGCCAGCTTGGGTCTGGGAGGCATCCTGCGTATCGCCGATTTTCAGGAGCCAGCCGGCCACTTCCGGCCTATGGCCCTCAAACATAAACAACGGGCCTTTTCCTCTGAAACAAAACTCACCAGCCCTGGTTCTTGATGGCAGATTGTGGGACTCCGTTGGCACTATCAAACCAGCCCGAGTTGGCACTGGTGCCAGCTTGGGTCTGGGGAGGCATCCTGCGTATCGCCGATTTTTCAGGAGCCAGCCGGCCACTCGGGCCTATGGCCCCCAAACATAAACAACGGGCCTTTCCTGTGAAAACAAAACTGACCAGCCCTGTCCTTGATGGCAGATTGTGGGACTCCGTTGGCACTATCAAACCAGCCCGAGTTGGCACTGGTGCCAGCTTGGGTCTGGGAGGCATCCTGCGTATCGCCGATTTTCAGGAGCCAGCCGGCCACTCCGGGCCTATGGCCCCAAACACAAACAACGGGCCTTTCCCTCTGAAACAAAACTCACCAGCCCCGGTCCTTGATGGCAGATTGTGGGACTCCGTTGGCACTATCAAACCAGCCCGAGTTGGCACTGGTGCCAGCTTGGTTCTGGGAGGCATCCTGCGTATCGCCGGATTTTCAGGAGCCAGCCGGCCACTTCCGCCTATGGCCCTCAAACATAAACAACGGGCCTTTCCCTCGGAAAACAAAACTCACCAGCCCCGGTCCTTGATGGCAGATTGTGGGACTCCGTTGGCACTATCAAACCAGCCCGAGTTGGCACTGGTGCCAGCTTGGGTCTGGGAGGCATCCTGCGTATCGCCGATTTTTCAGGAGCCGGCCGGCCACTCCGAGCCTATGGTCCCTAAACATAAACAACGGGCCTTTCCCTCTGAAACAAAACTCACCAGCCCTGGTTCTTGATGGCAGATTGTGGGACTCCGTTGGCACTATCAAACCAGCCCGAGTTGGCACTGGTGCCAGCTTGGGTCTGGGAGGCATCCTGCGTATCGCCGATTTTCAGGAGCCAGCCGGCCACTCCGGGCCTATGGCCCCAAACATAAACAACGGGCCTTTCCCTCGGAAACAAAACTCACCAGGCCCGGTCCTTGATGGCAGATTGTGGGACTCCGTTGGCACTATCAAACCAGCCCGAGTTGGCACTGGTGCCAGCTTGGGTCTGGGGAGGCATCCTGCGTATCGCCGATTTTCAGGAGCCAGCCGGCCACCCGGGCCTATGGCCCCAAACATAAACAACGGGCCTTTCCTCGGAAAACAAAACTCACCAGCCCCGGTCCTTGATGGCAGATTGTGGGACTCCGTTGGCACTATCAAACCAGCCCGAGTTGGCACTGGTGCCAGCTTGGGTCTGGGAGGCATCCTGCGTATCGCCGATTTTCAGGAGCCAGGCCGGCCACTCCGGGCCTATGGCCCCAAACATAAACAACGGGCCTTTCCCTCTGAAACAAAACTCACCAGCCCTGGTCCTTGATGGCAGATTGTGGGACTCCGTTGGCACTATCAAACCAGCCCGAGTTGGCACTGGTGCCAGCTTGGGTCTGGGAGGCATCCTGCGTATCGCCGATTTTCAGGAGCCAGCCGGCCACTCCGGGCCTATGGCCCCCAAACATAAACAACGGGCCTTTCCCTCTGAAACAAAACACACCAGCCCCGGTCCTTGATGGCAGATTGTGGGACTCCGTTGGCACTATCAAACCAGCCCGAGTTGGCACTGGTGCCAGCTTGGGTTCTGGGAGGCATCCTGCGTATCGCCGATTTTCAGGAGCCAGCCGGCCACTTCCGGCCTATGGCCCCCAAACATAAACAACGGGCCTTTCCTGGGAAAACAAAACTGACCAGCCCCGGTCCTTGATGGCAGATTGTGGGACTCCGTTGGCACTATCAAACCAGCCCGAGTTGGCACTGGTGCCAGCTTGGGTCTGGGGAGGCATCCTGCGTATCGCCGATTTTCAGGAGCCAGCCGGCCACTCCGAGCCTATGGCCCCTAAACATAAACAACGGGCCTTTCCCTCTGAAACAAAACTCACCAGCCCCGGTCCTTGATGGCAGATTGTGGGACTCCGTTGGCACTATCAAACCAGCCCGAGTTGGCACTGGTGCCAGCTTGGGTCTGGGAGGCATCCTGCGTATCGCCGATTTTCAGGAGCCAGCCGGCCACTCCAGGCCTATGGCCCCCAAACATAAACAACGGGCCTTTCCCTCGGAAACAAAACTCACCAGCCCCGGTCCTTGATGGCAGATTGTGGGACTCCGTTGGCACTATCAAACCAGCCCGAGTTGGCACTGGTGCCAGCTTGGGTCTGGGAGGCATCCTGCGTATCGCCGATTTTCAGGAGCCAGGCCGGCCACTCCGGGCCTATGGCCCCAAACATAAACAACGGGCCTTTCCCTCTGAAAACAAAACTCACCAGCCCCGGTCCTTGATGGCAGATTGTGGGACTCCGTTGGCACTATCAAACCAGCCCGAGTTGGCACTGGTGCCAGCTTGGGTCTGGGAGGCATCCTGCGTATCGCCGATTTTCAGGAGCCAGCCGGCCACTCCGGGCCTATGGCCCCAAACATAAACAACGGGCCTTTCCTGGGAAAACAAAACTCACCAGCCCCGGTCCTTGATGGCAGATTGTGGGACTCCGTTGGCACTATCAAACCAGCCCGAGTTGGCACTGGTGCCAGCTTGGGTCTGGGAGGCATCCTGCGTATCGCCGATTTTCAGGAGCCAGCCGGCCACTCCGGGCCTATGGCCCCCAAACATAAACAACGGGCCTTTCCCTCTGAAACAAAACTCACCAGCCCCGGTCCTTGATGGCAGATTGTGGGACTCCGTTGGCACTATCAAACCAGCCCGAGTTGGCACTGGTGCCAGCTTGGGTCTGGGAGGCATCCTGCGTATCGCCGATTTTCAGGAGCCAGCCGGCCACTCCGGGCCTATGGCCCCCAAACATAAACAACGGGCCTTTCCCTCTGAAACAAAACTCACCAGCCCTGGTCCTTGATGGCAGATTGTGGGACTCCGTTGGCACTATCAAACCAGCCCGAGTTGGCACTGGTGCCAGCTTGGGTCTGGGAGGCATCCTGGCGTATCGCCGATTTTCAGGAGCCAGCCCGGCCACTCCGGGCCTATGGCCCCAAACATAAACAACGGGCCTTTCCCTCTGAAACAAAACTCACCAGCCCCGGTCCTTGATGGCAGATTGTGGGACTCCGTTGGCACTATCAAACCAGCCCGAGTTGGCACTGGTGCCAGCTTGGGTCTGGGAGGCATCCTGCGTATCGCCGATTTTCAGGAGCCAGCCGGCCACTCCGGACCTATGGCCCCAAACATAAACAACGGGCCTTTCCCTCTGAAACAAAACTCACCAGCCCCGGTCCTTGATGGCAGATTGTGGGACTCCGTTGGCACTATCAAACCAGCCCGAGTTGGCACTGGTGCCAGCTTGGGTCTGGGAGGCATCCTGCGTATCGCCGATTTTCAGGAGCCAGCCGGCCACTCCGGCCTATGGCCCCCAAACATAAACAACGGGCCTTTCCCTCTGAAACAAAACTCACCAGCCCTGGTCCTTGATGGCAGATTGTGGGACTCCGTTGGCACTATCAAACCAGCCCGAGTTGGCACTGGTGCCAGCTTGGGTCTGGGAGGCATCCTGCGTATCGCCGATTTTCAGGAGCCAGCCGGCCACTTCCGGGCCTATGGCCCCAAACATAAACAACGGGCCTTTCCCTCTGAAACAAAACTCACCAGCCCCGGTTCTTGATGGCAGATTGTGGGACTCCGTTGGCACTATCAAACCAGCCCGAGTTGGCACTGGTGCCAGCTTGGGTCTGGGAGGCATCCTGCGTATCGCCGATTTTCAGGAGCCAGCCGGCCACTCCGGGCCTATGGCCCCAAACATAAACAACGGGCCTTTCCCTGTGAAAACAAAACTCACCAGCCCCGGTCCTTGATGGCAGATTGTGGGACTCCGTTGGCACTATCAAACCAGCCCGAGTTGGCACTGGTGCCAGCTTGGGTCTGGGAGGCATCCTGCGTATCGCCGATTTTCAGGAGCCAGCCGGCCACTCCGGCCTATGGCCCCCAAACATAAACAACGGGCCTTTCCCTCTGAAACAAAACTCACCAGCCCCGGTCCTTGATGGCAGATTGTGGGACTCCGTTGGCACTATCAAACCAGCCCGAGTTGGCACTGGTGCCAGCTTGGGTCTGGGAGGCATCCTGCGTATCGCCGATTTTCAGGAGCCAGCCGGCCACTCCGAGCCTATGGTCCCCAAACATAAACAACGGGCCTTTCCCTCTGAAACAAAACTCACCAGCCCCGGTCCTTGATGGCAGATTGTGGGACTCCGTTGGCACTATCAAACCAGCCCGAGTTGGCACTGGTGCCAGCTTGGGTCTGGGAGGCATCCTGCGTATCGCCGATTTTCAGGAGCCAGGCCGGCCACTCGGGCCTATGGCCCCAAACATAAACAACGGGCCTTTCCCTCTGAAACAAAAACTCACCAGCCCCGGTCCTTGATGGCAGATTGTGGGACTCCGTTGGCACTATCAAACCAGCCCGAGTTGGCACTGGTGCCAGCTTGGGTCTGGGAGGCATCCCTGCGTATCGCCGATTTTCAGGAGCCAGCCGGCCACTCCGGCCTATGGCCCCAAACATAAACAACGGGCCTTTCCCTCTGAAACAAAACTCACCAGCCCCGGTTCTTGATGGCAGATTGTGGGACTCCGTTGGCACTATCAAACCAGCCCGAGTTGGCACTGGTGCCAGCTTGGGTCTGGGAGGCATCCTGCGTATCGCCGATTTTCAGGAGCCAGCCGGCCCACTCGGGCCTATGGCCCCCAAACATAAACAACGGGCCTTTCCCTCTGAAACAAAAGACACCAGCCCCGGTCCTTGATGGCAGATTGTGGGACTCCGTTGGCACTATCAAACCAGCCCGAGTTGGCACTGGTGCCAGCTTGGGTCTGGGAGGCATCCTGCGTATCGCCGGATTTTCAGGAGCCAGCCGGCCACTCCCGGCCTATGGCCCCCAAACCTAAACAACGAGCCTTTCCTGGGAAAACAAAACTGACCAGCCCCGGTCGTTGATGGCAGATCGTGGGACACCGTTGGTACTATCAAACCAGCCCGAGTTGGCACTGGTGCCAGCTTGGGTCTGGGAGGCACCCTGCGTATCGCCGATTTTCACGAGCCAGCCGGCCACTCCGAACCTATGGTCCCTAAACAAAAACAGCGGGCCTTTCCCTCTGAAACAAAATTCATCAGCCCTGGTCCTTGATGGCAGATTGTGGGACTCCGTTGGCACTATCAAACGAGCCCGAGTTGGCACTGGTGCCAGCTTGGGTCTGGGAGGCATCCTGCGTATCGCCGATTTTCAGGAGCCAGCCGGCCACTTCCCGCCCATGGCCCCCAAACATAAACAACGGGCCTTTTCCTCTGAATCAAAACTCACCAGCCCTGGTTCTTGATGGCAGGTTGTGGGACTCCATTGGCACTATAAAACCAGCCCGAGTTGGCACTGGTGCCAGCTTGGGTCGGAGAGGCATCCTGCGTATCGCCGATTTTTAGGAGCCGCAGGCCAGAGGCCCCCAAACATAAACAACGGGCCTTTCCTGGGAAAATAAAACTGACCAGACCCTGTCCTTGATGGCAGATTGTGGGACTCCGTTGGCACTATCAAACCAGCCCGAGTTGGCACTGGTGCCAGCTTGGGTCTGGGAGGCATCCTGCGTATCGCCGATTTTCAGGAGCCAGCCGGCCACTCCGGGCATATGGCCCCCAAACACAAACAAAAGGCCTTTCCCTCTGAAACAAAACTCAACAGCCCCGGTCCTTGATGGCAGATTGTGGGACTCTGTTGGCACTATCAAACCAGCCCGAGTTGGCACTGGTGCCAGCTTGGTTCTGGGAGGCATCCTGCGTATCGCGGATTTTCAGGAGCCAGCCGGCCACTTCCCGCCTATGGCCCTCAAACATAAACAACGGGCCTTTCCTGGGAAAATAAAACTGACCAGCCCCTGTCCTTGATGGCAGATTGTGGGACTCCGTTGGCACTATCAAACCAGCCCGAGTTGGCACTGGTGCCAGCTTGGGTCTGGGAGGCATCCTGCGTATCGCGGATTTTCAGGAGCCGGCCGGCCACTCCGAGCCTATGGTCCCTAAACAAAAACAACGGGCCTTTCCCTCTGAAACAAAACTCACCAGCCCTGGTTCTTGATGGCAGATTGTGGGACTCCATGGGCACTATCAAACCAGCCCGAGTTGGCACTGGTGCCAGCTTGGGTCTGGGAGGCATCCTGCGTATCGCCGATTTTCAGGAGCCAGCCGGCCACTCCGAGCCTATGGCCCCCAAACATAAACAACGGGCCTTTCCTGGGAAAACAAATCTGAGCAGGCCCGGTCCTTGATGGCAGATTGTGGGACTCCGTTGGCACTATCAAACCAGCCCGAGTTGGCACTGGTGCCAGCTTGGGTCTGGGAGGCTTCCTGCGTATCGCGGATTTTCAGGAGCCAGCCGGCAACTCCGGGCCTATGGCCCCCAAACATAAAGAACGGGCCTTTCCTGGGAAAATAAAACTCACCAGCCCCGGTCCTTGATGGCAGATTGTGGGACTCCGTTGGCACTATCAAACCAGCCTGAATTGGCACTGGTGCCAGCTTGGGTCTGGGAGGCATCCTGCGTATCGCGGATTTTCAGGAGCCAGCCGGCCACTCCGGGCCTATGGCCCCCAAACATAAACAACGGTCCTTTCCCTATGAATCAAAACTCACCAGCCCTGGTCCTTGATGGCAGATTGTGGGACTCCGTTGGCACTATCAAACCAGCCCGAGTTGGCACTGGTGCCAGCTTGGGTCTGGGAGGCATCCTGCGTATCGCCGATTTTCAGGAGGCAGCCGGCCACTCCGGTCCTATGGCCCCCAAACATAAACAACGGGCCTTTCCCTCTGAAACAAAAGACACCAGCCCCGGTCCTTGATGGCAGATTGTGGGACTCCGTTGGCACTATCAAACCAGCCCGAGTTGGCACTGGTGCCAGCTTGGTTCTGGGAGGCATCCTGCGTATCGCCGATTTTCAGGAGCCAGCCGGCCACTCCGGGACTATGGCCCCCAAACATAAACAACGGGCCTTTCCCTCTGAAACAAAAGACACCAGCCCCGGTCCTTGATGGCAGATTGTGGGACTCCGTTGGCACTATCAAACCAGCCCGAGTTGGCACTGGTGCCAGCTTGGGTCTGGGAGGCATCCTGCGTATCGCGGATTTTCAGGAGCCAGCCGGCCACTCCCGGCCTATGGCCCCCAAACCTAAACAACGAGCCTTTCCTGGGAAAACAAAACTGACCAGCCCCGGTCCTTGATGGCAGATCGTGGGACACCGTTGGCACTATCAAACCAGCCCGAGTTGGCACTGGTGCCAGCTTGGGTCTGGGAGGCACCCTGCGTATCGCCGATTTTCAGGAGCCAGCCGGCCACTCCGAACCTATGGTCCCTAAACAAAAACAGCGGGCCTTTCCCTCTGAAACAAAATTCATCAGCCCTGGTCCTTGATGGCAGATTGTGGGACTCCGTTGGCACTATCAAAAGAGCCCGAGTTGGCACTGGTGCCAGCTTGGGTCTGGGAGGCATCCTGCGTATCGCCGATTTTCAGGAGCCAGCCGGCCACTTCCGCCTATGGCCCCAAACATAAACAACGGGCCTTTTCCTCTGAATCAAAACTCACCAGCCCTGGTTCTTGATGGCAGGTTGTGGGACTCCATTGGCACTATAAAACCAGCCCGAGTTGGCACTGGTGCCAGCTTGGGTCGGAGAGGCATCCTGCGTATCGCCGATTTTTAGGAGCCGCAGGCCAGAGGCCCCCAAACATAAACAACGGGCCTTTCCTGGGAAAATAAAACTGACCAGACCCTGTCCTTGATGGCAGATTGTGGGACTCCGTTGGCACTATCAAACCAGCCCGAGTTGGCACTGGTGCCAGCTTGGGTCTGGGAGGCATCCTGCGTATCGCCGATTTTCAGGAGCCAGCCGGCCACTCCGGGCATATGGCCCCCAAACACAAACAAAAGGCCTTTCCCTCTGAAACAAAACTCAACAGCCCCGGTCCTTGATGGCAGATTGTGGGACTCCGTTGGCACTATCAAACCAGCCCGAGTTGGCACTGGTGCCAGCTTGGTTCTGGGAGGCATCCTGCGTATCGCGGATTTTCAGGAGCCAGCCGGCCACTTCCCGCCTATGGCCCTCAAACATAAACAACGGGCCTTTCCTGGGAAAATAAAACTGACCAGCCCCTGTCCTTGATGGCAGATTGTGGGACTCCGTTGGCACTATCAAACCAGCCCGAGTTGGCACTGGTGCCAGCTTGGGTCTGGGAGGCATCCTGCGTATCGCGGATTTTCAGGAGCCGGCCGGCCACTCCGAGCCTATGGTCCCTAAACAAAAACAACGGGCCTTTCCCTCTGAAACAAAACTCACCAGCCCTGGTTCTTGATGGCAGATTGTGGGACTCCATGGCACTATCAAACCAGCCCGAGTTGGCACTGGTGCCAGCTTGGGTCTGGGAGGCATCCTGCGTATCGCCGATTTTCAGGAGCCAGCCGGCCACTCCGGGCCTATGGCCCCCAAACATAAACAACGGGCCTTTCCCTCGGAAAACAAAACTCACCAGGCCCGGTCCTTGATGGCAGATTGTGGGACTCCGTTGGCACTATCAAACCAGCCCGAGTTGGCACTGGTGCCAGCTTGGGTCTGGGAGGCATCCTGCGTATCGCCGATTTTCAGGAGCCAGCCGGCCACTCCGGGCCTATGGCCCCAAACATAAACAACGGGCCTTTCCCTCGGAAACAAAACTCACCAGCCCGGTCCTTGATGGCAGATTGTGGGACTCCGTTGGCACTATCAAACCAGCCCGAGTTGGCACTGGTGCCAGCTTGGGTCTGGGAGGCATCCTGCGTGATCGCCGATTTTCAGGAGCCAGCCCGGCCACTCCGGCCTATGGCCCCCAAACATAAACAACGGGCCTTTCCCTCTGAAACAAAACTCACCAGCCCCGGTTCTTGATGGCAGATTGTGGGACTCCGTTGGCACTATCAAACCAGCCCGAGTTGGCACTGGTGCCAGCTTGGGTCTGGGAGGCATCCTGCGTATCGCCGATTTTCAGGAGCCAGCCGGCCACTCGGGCCTATGGCCCCCAAACATAAACAACGGGCCTTTCCCTGTGAAACAAAACTCACCAGCCCCGGTCCTTGATGGCAGATTGTGGGACTCCGTTGGCACTATCAAACCAGCCCGAGTTGGCACTGGTGCCAGCTTGGGTCTGGGAGGCATCCTGCGTGTCGCCGGATTTTCAGGAGCCAGCCCGGCCACTCCGGGCCTATGGCCCCCAAACATAAACAACGGGCCTTTCCCTCTGAAACAAAACTCACCAGCCCCGGTCCTTGATGGCAGATTGTGGGACTCCGTTGGCACTATCAAACCAGCCCGAGTTGGCACTGGTGCCAGCTTGGGTCTGGGAGGCATCCTGCGTATCGCCGATTTTCAGGAGCCAGCCGGCCACTCCGAGCCTATGGTCCCCAAACATAAACAACGGGCCTTTCCCTCTGAAACAAAACTCACCAGCCCTGGTTCTTGATGGCAGATTGTGGGACTCCGTTGGCACTATCAAACCAGCCCGAGTTGGCACTGGTGCCAGCTTGGGTCTGGGAGGCATCCTGCGTGTCGCCGATTTTCAGGAGCCAGCCGGCCACTCCGGGCCTATGGCCCCAAACATAAACAACGGGCCTTTCCCTCGGAAACAAAACTCACCAGCCCCGGTCCTTGATGGCAGATTGTGGGACTCCGTTGGCACTATCAAACCAGCCCGAGTTGGCACTGGTGCCAGCTTGGGTCTGGGAGGCATCCTGCGTATCGCCGATTTTTCAGGAGCCAGCCGGCCACTCCGGGCCTATGGCCCCCAAACATAAACAACGGGCCTTTCCCTCTGAAACAAAACTCACCAGCCCCGGTCCTTGATGGCAGATTGTGGGACTCCGTTGGCACTATCAAACCAGCCCGAGTTGGCACTGGTGCCAGCTTGGGTCTGGGAGGCATCCTGCGTATCGCGATTTTCAGGAGCCAGCCGGCCACTTCGGCCTATGGCCCCCAAACATAAACAACGGGCCTTTCCCTCTGAAACAAAACTCACCAGCCCCGGTCCTTGATGGCAGATTGTGGGACTCCGTTGGCACTATCAAACCAGCCCGAGTTGGCACTGGTGCCAGCTTGGGTCTGGGAGGCATCCTGCGTATCGCGGATTTTCAGGAGCCAGCCGGCCACTCGGGCCTATGGTCCCCAAACATAAACAACGGGCCTTTCCCTCTGGAAACAAAACTCACCAGCCCTGGTTCTTGATGGCAGATTGTGGGACTCCGTTGGCACTATCAAACCAGCCCGAGTTGGCACTGGTGCCAGCTTGGGTCTGGGAGGCATCCTGCGTATCGCCGATTTTCAGGAGCCAGCCGGCCACTCCGGCCTATGGCCCCAAACATAAACAACGGGCCTTTCCTCTGAAACAAAACACACCAGCCCCGGTCCTTGATGGCAGATTGTGGGACTCCGTTGGCACTATCAAACCAGCCCGAGTTGGCACTGGTGCCAGCTTGGGTCTGGGAGGCATCCTGCGTGTCGCCGATTTTCAGGAGCCAGCCGGCCACTGCGGGCCTATGGCCCCCAAACATAAACAACGGGCCTTTCCTTCTGAAACAAAACTCACCAGCCCCGGTCCTTGATGGCAGATTGTGGGACTCCGTTGGCACTATCAAACCAGCCCGAGTTGGCACTGGTGCCAGCTTGGGTCTGGGAGGCATCCTGCGCGTATCGCCGATTTTCAGGAGCCAGCCGGCCACTTCGGCCTATGGCCCCCAAACATAAACAACGGGCCTTTCCTCTGAAACAAAAACTCACCAGCCCCGGTCCTTGATGGCAGATTGTGGGACTCCGTTGGCACTATCAAACCAGCCCGAGTTGGCACTGGTGCCAGCTTGGGTCTGGGAGGCATCCTGCGTATCGCGGATTTTCAGGAGCCAGCCGGCCACTCCGGGCCTATGGCCCTCAAACATAAACAACGGGCCTTTCCTCGGAAACAAAACTCACCAGCCCCGGTCCTTGATGGCAGATTGTGGGACTCCGTTGGCACTATCAAACCAGCCCGAGTTGGCACTGGTGCCAGCTTGGGTCTGGGAGGCATCCGCGGTATCGCCGATTTTCAGGAGCCAGCCGGCCACTCCGGGCCTATGGCCCCAAACATAAACAACGGGCCTTTCCCTCTGAAACAAAAACTCACCAGCCCCGGTCCTTGATGGCAGATTGTGGGACTCCGTTGGCACTATCAAACCAGCCCGAGTTGGCACTGGTGCCAGCTTGGGTCTGGGAGGCATCCTGCGTATCGCCGATTTTCAGGAGCCACCCGGCCACTCCGGCCTATGGCCCCTAAACATAAACAACGGGCCTTTCCCTCGGAAAACAAAACTCACCAGCCCCGGTCCTTGATGGCAGATTGTGGGACTCCGTTGGCACTATCAAACCAGCCCGAGTTGGCACTGGTGCCAGCTTGGGTCTGGGAGGCATCCTGCGTATCGCCGATTTTCAGGAGCCAGCCGGCCACTCCGGGCCTATGGCCCCAAACATAAACAACGGGCTTCCCTCTGAAACAAAACTCACCAGCCCCGGTTCTTGATGGCAGATTGTGGGACTCCGTTGGCACTATCAAACCAGCCCGAGTTGGCACTGGTGCCAGCTTGGGTCTGGGAGGCATCCTGCGTAGCGCGATTTTCAGGGCCCAGCCGGCCACTCGGGCCTATGGCCCCAAACATAAACAACGGGCCTTTCCTCTGAAACAAAACTCACCAGCCCCGGTCCTTGATGGCAGATTGTGGGACTCCGTTGGCACTATCAAACCAGCCCGAGTTGGCACTGGTGCCAGCTTGGGTCTGGGAGGCATCCTGCGTATCGCCGATTTTTCAGGAGCCAGCCGGCCACTCGGGCCTATGGCCCCCAAACATAAACAACGGGCCTTTCCCTCTGAAACAAAAACTCACCAGCCCCGGTCCTTGATGGCAGATTGTGGGACTCCGTTGGCACTATCAAACCAGCCCGAGTTGGCACTGGTGCCAGCTTGGGTCTGGGAGGCATCCTGCGTATCGCGATTTTCAGGAGCCAGCCGGCCACTCCGGCCTATGGCCCCCAAACATAAACAACGGGCCTTTCCCTCTGAAAAAAAAACTCACCAGCCCCGGTCCTTGATGGCAGATTGTGGGACTCCGTTGGCACTATCAAACCAGCCCGAGTTGGCACTGGTGCCAGCTTGGGTCTGGGAGGCATCCTGTATGTCCCGATTTTCAGGAGCCAGCCGGCCACCCGGCCTATGGCCCCCAAACATAAACAACGGGCCTTTCCTCGGAAAATAAAACTCACCAGCCCCGGTCCTTGATGGCAGATTGTGGGACTCCGTTGGCACTATCAAACCAGCCCGAGTTGGCACTGGTGCCAGCTTGGGTCTGGGAGGCATCCTGCGTATACGCCGATTTTCAGGAGCCAGCCCGCCCACTCGGCCTATGGGCCCCAAACAATAAACAACGGGCCTTTCCCTCTGAAACAAAAACTCACCAGCCCCGGTCCTTGATGGCAGATTGTGGGACTCCGTTGGCACTATCAAACCAGCCCGAGTTGGCACTGGTGCCAGCTTGGGTCTGGGAGGCATCCTGCGTATCGCCGATTTTCAGGAGCCAGCCCGGCCACCCCGGGCCTATGGCCCACAAAAGCAAACGGGCCTTTCCCTCTGAAAACAAAACTCACCAGCCCCGGTCCTCTGATGGCAGATTGTGGGACTCCGTTGGCACTATCAAACCAGCCCGAGTTGGCACTGGTGCCAGCTTGGGTCTGGAGGGCATCCTGCGTATCGCCGATTTTCAGGAGCCAGCCGGCCACCCGCGGGCCCCCAAACATAAACAACGGGCCTTTCCTCGGAAAACAAAACTCACCAGCCCCGGTCCTTGATGGCAGATTGTGGGACTCCGTTGGCACTATCAAACCAGCCCGAGTTGGCACTGGTGCCAGCTTGGGTCTGGGAGGCATCTGCGTATCGCCGATTTTCAGGAGCCAGCCCGGCCACTCCGGGCCTATGGCCCCTAAACATAAACAACGGGCCTTTCCCTCTGAAACAAAACTCACCAGCCCCGGTTCCTTGATGGCAGATTGTGGGACTCCGTTGGCACTATCAAACCAGCCCGAAGTTGGCACTGGTGCCAGCTTGGGTCTGGGAGGCATCCTGCGTATCGCCCGATTTTCAGGAGCCAGCCGGCCACTTCCGGGCCTATGGCCCCAAACATAAACAACGGGCCTTTCCTCGAAACAAAACTCACCAGCCCCGGTCCTTGATGGCAGATTGTGGGACTCCGTTGGCACTATCAAACCAGCCCGAGTTGGCACTGGTGCCAGCTTGGGTCTGGGAGGCATCCTGCGTATCGCCGATTTTCAGGAGCCAGCCGGCCACTCCGGGCCTATGGCCCCAAACATAAACAACGGGCCTTTCCCTCGGAAACAAAACTCACCAGCCCCGGTCCTTGATGGCAGATTGTGGGACTCCGTTGGCACTATCAAACCAGCCCGAGTTGGCACTGGTGCCAGCTTGGGTCTGGGAGGCATCGTGCGTATCGCCGATTTTCAGGAGCCAGCCCGGCCACTCGGGCCTATGGCCCCAAACATAAACAACGGGCCTTTCCCTCTGAAACAAAACTCACCAGGCCCTGGTCCTTGATGGCAGATTGTGGGACTCCGTTGGCACTATCAAACCAGCCCGAGTTGGCACTGGTGCCAGCTTGGGTCTGGGAGGCATCCTGCGTGTCGCCGATTTTCAGGAGCCAGCGGCCTCCGGGCCTATGGCCCCAAACACAAACAACGGGCCTTTCCTCTGAAACAAAACTAACCAGCCCCGGTCCTTGATGGCAGATTGTGGGACTCCGTTGGCACTATCAAACCAGCCCGAGTTGGCACTGGTGCCAGCTTGGGTCTGGGAGGCATCCTGCGTATCGCCGATTTTTCAGGAGCCAGCCGGCCACTCCGGGCCTATGGCCCCAAACATAAACAACGGGCCTTTCCCTCTGAAACAAAACTCACCAGCCCCGGTCCTTGATGGCAGATTGTGGGACTCCGTTGGCACTATCAAACCAGCCCGAGTTGGCACTGGTGCCAGCTTGGGTCTGGGAGGCATCCTGCGTATCGCCGATTTTCAGGAGCCAGCCCGGCCACTCCGGGCCTATGGCCCCAAACATAAACAACGGGCCTTTCCCTCTGAAACAAAACTCACCAGCCCCGGTCCTTGATGGCAGATTGTGGGACTCCGTTGGCACTATCAAACCAGCCCGAGTTGGCACTGGTGCCAGCTTGGGTCTGGGAGGCATCCTCGCGTCGCCGATTTTCAGGGAGCCAGCCGGCCACTCCGGCCTATGGCCCCAAACATAAACAACGGGCCTTTCCCTCTGAAACAAAACTCACCAGCCCCGGTCCTTGATGGCAGATTGTGGGACTCCGTTGGCACTATCAAACCAGCCCGAGTTGGCACTGGTGCCAGCTTGGGTCTGGGAGGCATCCTGAGTGTCGCCGATTTTCAGGAGCCAACGCCGGCCACTCCGGGCCTATGGCCCCAAACATAAACAACGGGCCTTTCCCTCTGAAAAAAAAGTCACCAGCCCCGGTCCTTGATGGCAGATTGTGGGACTCCGTTGGCACTATCAAACCAGCCCGAGTTGGCACTGGTGCCAGCCTGAGGAGCCTCTCGCACGTATGCGCCGATTTTCAGGAGCCAACCCGGCCACTCGGGCCTATGGCCCCAAACATAAACAACGGGCCTTTCCTGCTGAAACAAAACTACACCAGCCCCGCTCCTTGATGGCAGATTGTGGGACTCCGTTGGCACTATCAAACCAGCCCGAGTGTGGGCACTGGTGCCAGCTTGGGTCCGGGAGGCATCCTGCGTATCGCCGATTTTCAGGAGCCAACCGGCCACTCCGGGCCTGCCCAAACATAAACAACGGGCCTTTTCCTCGGAAACAAAACTCACCAGCCCCGGTCCTTGATGGCAGATTGTGGGACTCCGTTGGCACTATCAAACCAGCCCGAGTTGGCACTGGTGCCAGCTTGGGTCTGGGAGGCATCCTGCGTATCGCCGATTTTCAGGAGCCAGCCGGCCACTCGGGCCTATGGCCCCCAAACATAAACAACGGGCCTTTCCCTCTGAAACAAAACTCACCAGCCCCGGTCCTTGATGGCAGATTGTGGGACTCCGTTGGCACTATCAAACCAGCCCGAGTTGGCACTGGTGCCAGCTTGGGTCTGGGAGGCATCCTGCGTATCGCCGATTTTCAGGAGCCAGCCGGCCACTTCGGGCCTATGGCCCCCCAAACATAAAACGGGCCTTTTCCTCTGAAACAAAACTCACCAGCCCCGGTCCTTGATGGCAGATTGTGGGACTCCGTTGGCACTATCAAACCAGCCCGAGTTGGCACTGGTGCCAGCTTGGGTCTGGAAGGCATCCTGCGTATCGCCGATTTTTAGGAGCCAGCCGGCCACTCCGGCCTATGGCCCCCAAACATAAACAACGGGCCTTTCCCTCGGAAACAAAACTCACCAGCCCCGGTCCTTGATGGCAGATTGTGGGACTCCGTTGGCACTATCAAACCAGCCCGAGTTGGCACTGGTGCCAGCTTGGGTCTGGGAGGCATCCTCGCGTATCGCCGATTTTCAGGAGCCAGCCGGCCACTCCGGGCCTATGGCCCCAAACATAAACAACGGGCCTTTCCCTCTGAAACAAAACTCACCAGCCCCGGTCCTTGATGGCAGATTGTGGGACTCCGTTGGCACTATCAAACCAGCCCGAGTTGGCACTGGTGCCAGCTTGGGTCTGGGAGGCATCCGCGTATCGCCGATTTTCAGGAGCCAGCCGGCCACTTCGCGCCTATGGCCCTCAAACATAAACAACGGGCCTTTCCCTCGGAACAAAACTCCACCAGCCCCGGTCCTTGATGGCAGATTGTGGGACTCCGTTGGCACTATCAAACCAGCCCGAGTTGGCACTGGTGCCAGCTTGGGTCTGGGAGGCATCCGCGTGCTCGCGAATTTTCAGGAGCCAGCCCGGACCTCCGGGCCTATGGCCCCTAAACAAACTAACGGGCCTTTCCCTCTGAAACAAAACTCACCAGCCCCGCTCGTCCTTGATGGCAGATTGTGGGACTCCGTTGGCACTATCAAACCAGCCCGAGTTGGCACTGGTGCCAGCTGGGTCTGGGAGGCATCCTGCGTATCGCCGATTTTCAGGAGCCAGCCGGCCACTCCGGGCCTATGGCCCCAAACATAAACAACGGGCCTTTCTTCTGGAAACAAAACTCACCAGCCCGGTCCTTGATGGCAGATTGTGGGACTCCGTTGGCACTATCAAACCAGCCCGAGTTGGCACTGGTGCCAGCTTGGGTCTGGGAGGCACCTCCTGCCTATCGCCCCGATTTTCCGGGAAGCCAACCCGGCCAGAACGGGACTATGGCCCCAAACATAAACAACGGGCCTTTCCCTCTGAAACAAAACTCACCAGCCCCGGTCCTTGATGGCAGGGTGTGGGACTCCGTTGGCACTATCAAACCAGCCCAGTTGGCACTGGTGCCAGCTTGGGTCTGGGGAGGGCATCCTGCGTATCGCCGGATTTTCAGGAGCCAGCCCGGCCACTCCGGGCCTATGGCCCCAAACATAAACAACGGGCCTTTCCCTCTGAAACAAAACTCACCAGCCCGGTCCTTGATGGCAGATTGTGGGACTCCGTTGGCACTATCAAACCAGCCCGAGTTGGCACTGGTGCCAGCTTCGGTCTGGCAGGAGCATCCTGCGTATCGCCGATTTTTCAGGAGCCAGGCCGGCCACTCCGGGCCTATGGCCCCAAACATAAACAACGGGCCTTTCCCTCTGAAAAAAAAAACTGACCAGCCCCGGTCCTTGATGGCAGATTGTGGGACTCCGTTGGCACTATCAAACCAGCCCGAGTTGGCACTGGTGCCAGCTTGGGTCTGGAGGGCATCCTGCGTATCGCCGATTTTCAGGAGCCAAGCCGGCCACTCCGGGCCTATGGCCCCCAAACATAAACAACGGGCCTTTCCTTCTGAAACAAAACTCACCAGCCCCGGTCTGTGGTAGCGGTTGTGGGACTCCGTTGGCACTATCAAACCAGCCCGAGTTGGCACTGGTGCCAGACTTGCGGGTCTGGAGAGCATCCGCGTATCGCCGATTTTCAGGAGCCAGCCGGCCACTCCGGGCCTATGGCCCCAAACATAAACAACGGGCCTTTCCCTCTGAAACAAAACTCACCAGCCCCGGTCCTTGATGGCAGATTGTGGGACTCCGTTGGCACTATCAAACCAGCCCGAGTTGGCACTGGTGCCAGCTTGGGTCTGGGAGGCATCCTGCGTATCGCCGATTTTCAGGAGCCAGCCGGCCACTCCGAGCTTATGGCCCCAAACATAAACAACGGGCCTTTCCCTCTGAAACAAAAACTCACCAGGCCCGGTGCCTGGTGGCAGATTGTGGGACTCCGTTGGCACTATCAAACCAGCCCGAGTTGGCACTGGTGCCAGCTTGGGTCTAGGGGCATCCTGCGTATTACCCGATTTTCAGGAGCCAGCGCCCGGCCACTCGGCCCTATGGCCCCAAACATAAACAACGGGCCTTTCCCTGAAACAAAACTCACCAGCCCCGGTTCGTGATGGCAGATTGTGGGACTCCGTTGGCACTATCAAACCCAAGCCGAGTTGGCACTGGTGCCAGCTTAGGTCTGGGAAGGCATCCTGCGTATCGCCGGTTTTCAGGAGCCCGGCCACTCGCGCCGATGGCCCCAAACACAAACAACGGGCCTTTCCTGCGAAACAAAACTCACCAGCCCCGGTCGCGATGGCAGATTGTGGGACTCCGTTGGCACTATCAAACCAGCCCGAGTTGGCACTGGTGCCAGCTTGGGTCTGGGAGGCATCCTGCGTATCGCCGATTTTCAGGAGCCAGCCGGCCACTCCGGCCTATGGCCTCAAACATAAACAACGGGCCTTTTCCCTCTGAAAACAAAACCAGCCCCCGGTCCTTGATGGCAGATTGTGGGACTCCGTTGGCACTATCAAACCAGCCCGAGTTGGCACTGGTGCCAGCTTGGGTCTGGGAGGCATCCTGCGTATGTCAGCGGATTTTCAGGAGCCAGCGGCCACTCCGGGCCTATGGCCCCAAACGTAAACAACGGGCCTTTCCCTCTGAAACAAAACTCACCAGCCCCGGTTCTTGATGGCAGATTGTGGGACTCCGTTGGCACTATCAAACCAGCCCGAGTTGGCACTGGTGCCAGCTTGGGTCTGGGAGGCATCCTGCGTATGCGCGGATTTTCAGGAGCCAAGCCGGCCACTGGACCTATGGCCCCAAACACATAAACAACGGGCCTTTCCCTCTGAAACAAAACTCACCAGCCCGGTCCTGATGGCAGAGTGTGGGACTCCGTTGGCACTATCAAACCAGCCCGGGTTGGCACTGGTGCCAGCTTGGGTCTGGGAAACGTATCGCGGATTTTCAGGAGCCAGCCGGCCACTTCCGAGGCGGCACACGGGCTCTTTCCTAAACATAAATCAGCGCCGGTCCTTGATGGCAGATTGTGGGACTCCGTTGGCACTATCAAACCAGCCCGAGTTGGCACTGGTGCCAGCGGGTCCGGGGGGCATCCTGCGTATGCGCGGATTTTCAGGAGCCAGCCGGCCACTCGGGCCTATGGCCCCCACAAAAACAAACGGGCCTTTCCCTCTGGAAACAAAACTCACCAGCCCGGTCCTTGATGGCAGATTGGTGGGACTCCGTTGGCACTATCAAACCAGCCCGAGTTGGCACTGGTGCCAGCTTGGGTCTGGGAGGCATCCTGCGTATCGCGGATTTTCAGGAGCCAGCCGGCCACTCGGGCCTATGGCCCCAAACATAAACAACGGGCCTTTCCCTCTGAAACAAAACTCACCAGCCCCGGTCCTTGATGGCAGATTGTGGGACTCCGTTGGCACTATCAAACCAGCCCGAGTTGGCACTGGTGCCAGCTTGGGTCTGGGAGGCATCCTGCGTATCGCCGATTTTCAGGAGCCAGCCGGCCACTCCGGGCCTATGGCCCCAAACATAAACAACGGGCCTTTCCCTCTGAAACAAAACTCACCAGCCCCGGTCCTTGATGGCAGATTGTGGGACTCCGTTGGCACTATCAAACCAGCCCGAGTTGGCACTGGTGCCAGCTTGGGTCTGGGAGGCATCCCGCGTTCCCGATTTTCAGGAGCCACCGGCCACTCCGGGCCTATGGCCCCCAAACATAAACAACGGGCCTTTCCCTCTGAAACAAAACTCACCAGCCCCGGTCCTGATGGCAGATTGTGGGACTCCGTTGGCACTATCAAACCAGCCCGAGTTGGCACTGGTGCCAGCTTGGGTCTGGGAGGCATCCTGCGTATCGGGATTTTTCAGGAGCCAGCCGCCACTCGCGGCCTATGGGCCCCAAACATAAACAACGGGCCTTTCCCTCTGAAACAAAACTCACCAGCCCCGGTCCTTGATGGCAGATTGTGGGACTCCGTTGGCACTATCAAACCAGCCCGAGTTGGCACTGGTGCCAGCTTGGGTCTGGGAGGCATCCAGCGTATCGCCGATTTTCAGGAGCCAGCCGGCCACTCCGGGCCTATGGCCCCCAAACATAAACAACGGGCCTTTCCCTCTGAAACAAAACTCACCAGCCCCGGTCCTTGATGGCAGATTGTGGGACTCCGTTGGCACTATCAAACCAGCCCGAGTTGGCACTGGTGCCAGCTTGGGTCTGGGAGGCATCCTGCGTATCGCGGATTTTCAGGAGCCAGCCGGCCACTCCGGGCCTATGGCCCCAAACATAAACAACGGGCCTTCCCTCTGAAACAAAACTCACCAGCCCCGGTCCTTGATGG
Organism: Camarhynchus parvulus; assembly: GCF_901933205.1. Lineage (NCBI taxonomy): Eukaryota > Metazoa > Chordata > Aves > Passeriformes > Thraupidae > Camarhynchus > Camarhynchus parvulus. The sequence goes on from NW_022148066.1 coordinate 53,557, forward strand.
CAGATTGTGGGACTCCGTTGGCACTATCAAACCAGCCCGAGTTGGCACTGGTGCCAGCTTGGGTCTGGGAGGCATCCTGCGGTATCGCGATTTTCAGGAGCCAGCCGGCCACTCGGGCCTATGGCCCCAAACATAAACAACGGGCCTTTCCCTCTGAAACAAAACTCACCAGCCCCGGTCCTTGATGGCAGATTGTGGGACTCCGTTGGCACTATCAAACCAGCCCGAGTTGGCACTGGTGCCAGCTTGGGTCTGGGAGGCATCCTGCGTATCGCGATTTTCAGGAGCCAGCCCGGCCACTCCGGGCCTATGGCCCCAAACATAAACAACGGGCCTTTCCCTCTGAAACAAAACTCACCAGCCCCGGTCCTTGATGGCAGATTGTGGGACTCCGTTGGCACTATCAAACCAGCCCGAGTTGGCACTGGTGCCAGCTTGGGTCTGGGAGGCATCCTGGCGTATCGCCGATTTTCAGGAGCCAGCCGGCCACTCCGGGCCTATGGCCCCAAACATAAACAACGGGCCTTTCCCTCTGAAACAAAACTCACCAGCCCCGGTCCTTGATGGCAGATTGTGGGACTCCGTTGGCACTATCAAACCAGCCCGAGTTGGCACTGGTGCCAGCTTGGGTCTGGGAGGCATCCTGCGTATCGCCGATTTTCAGGAGCCAGCCGGCCACTCCGGGCCTATGGCCCCAAACATAAACAACGGGCCTTTCCCTCTGAAACAAAACTCACCAGCCCCGGTCCTTGATGGCAGATTGTGGGACTCCGTTGGCACTATCAAACCAGCCCGAGTTGGCACTGGTGCCAGCTTGGGTCTGGGAGGCATCCTGCGTATGTCGCGGATTTTCAGGAGCCAGCCGGCCACTCCGGGCCTATGGCCCCAAACATAAACAACGGGCCTTTCCCTCTGAAACAAAACTCACCAGCCCCGGTCCTTGATGGCAGATTGTGGGACTCCGTTGGCACTATCAAACCAGCCCGAGTTGGCACTGGTGCCAGCTTGGGTCTGGGAGGCATCCTGCGTATCGCCGATTTTCAGGAGCCAGCCGGCCACTCCGGGCCTATGGCCCCAAACATAAACAACGGGCCTTTCCCTCTGAAACAAAACTCACCAGCCCCGGTCCTTGATGGCAGATTGTGGGACTCCGTTGGCACTATCAAACCAGCCCGAGTTGGCACTGGTGCCAGCTTAGGTCTGGGAGGCATCCTGCGTGTCGCGGATTTTCAGGAGCCAGCCCGGCCACTCGGGCCTATGGCCCCCAAACATAAACAACGGGCCTTTCCCTCTGAAACCAAAACTCACCAGCCCCGGTCCTTGATGGCAGATTGTGGGACTCCGTTGGCACTATCAAACCAGCCCGAGTTGGCACTGGTGCCAGCTTGGGTCTGGGAGGCATCCTGCGTATCGCCGATTTTCAGGAGCCAGCCGGCCACTCCGGGCCTATGGCCCCCAAACATAAACAACGGGCCTTTCCCTCTGAAACAAAAGTCACCAGCCCCGGTCCTTGATGGCAGATTGTGGGACTCCGTTGGCACTATCAAACCAGCCCGAGTTGGCACTGGTGCCAGCTTGGGTCTGGGAGGCATCCTGCGTATCGCGGATTTTTCAGGAGCCAGCCGGCCACTCTCGGGCCTATGGCCCCCAAACATAAACAACGGGCCTTTCCCTCTGAAACAAAAACTCACCAGCCCCGGTCCTTGATGGCAGATTGTGGGACTCCGTTGGCACTATCAAACCAGCCCGAGTTGGCACTGGTGCCAGCTTGGGTCTGGGAGGCATCCTGCGTATCGCCGATTTTCAGGAGCCAGCCGGCCACTCCGGGCCTATGGTCCCCAAACATAAACAACGGGCCTTTCCCTCTGAAACAAAAGTCACCAGCCCCGGTCCTTGATGGCAGATTGTGGGACTCCGTTGGCACTATCAAACCAGCCCGAGTTGGCACTGGTGCCAGCTTGGGTCTGGGAGGCATCCTGCGTATCGCCGATTTTCAGGAGCCAGCCGGCCACTCCGGGCCTATGGCCCCCAAACATAAACAACGGGCCTTTTCCCTCTGAAACAAAACTCACCAGCCCCGGTCCTTGATGGCAGATTGTGGGACTCCGTTGGCACTATCAAACCAGCCCGAGTTGGCACTGGTGCCAGCTTGGGTCTGGGAGGCATCCTGCGTATCGCCGATTTTCAGGAGCCAGCCGGCCACTCCCGGCCTATGGCCCCAAACATAAACAACGGGCCTTTCCCTCTGAAACAAAACTCACCAGCCCCGGTCCTTGATGGCAGATTGTGGGACTCCGTTGGCACTATCAAACCAGCCCGAGTTGGCACTGGTGCCAGCTTGGGTCTGGGAGGCATCCTGCGTGTCGCATTTTCAGGAGCCAGCCGCCCCGCCGGTGCCAGCAGGTGGGGGCATCGTGGCCCTTTTCACGGCGCGCCAAGGCCAAACAAAAAAACGGGCCTTTCCTCTGAAACAAAACTCACCAGCCCGGTCTTCTTGATGGCAGATTGTGGGACTCCATTGGCACTATCAAACCAACCCGAGTTGGCACTGGTGCCAGCTTGGGTCTGGGAGGCATCCCTGCGTATGCCGATTTTCAGGAGCCAGCCGGCCACTTCCGCCTATGGCCCCTCAAACATAAACAACGGGCCTTTCCTGGGAAAATAAAACTGACCAGCCCCTGTC
>NW_022148067.1:0-56138 GCF_901933205.1 Camarhynchus parvulus
CCACTGCCACCTGGTGATCATTAAATTAGCACCAGGTGGTCATCAACACCAGCTGACCATCAACACCAGGTGACCATCAGCACCCACTGACCGTCAACACCAGCTGACCATCCCCATACTCACCAGTTGATCATTAACACCAGCTGACCATCTACACCAGCTGACCATTGACACCTGCTGACCACACTCACTGCCATTGCTCAACCATCCTCACCCCTAGCAGTTGACCATCAACACCACCTGACCATCAACATCATGAACACCCTCAATGCCAGCTGACCATCAACACCAGCTCACCATCAACACCAGCTGACCAGCAACACCACCTGACCATCAACACCAGCTGACCAGGCTCATTACCTTGGCTTGGGCATTCTTAGCCCAGTTGCCATCAATACCAACTGACCATTGACACCAGATGACCACCAACACCAGCTGGCAGTGACACCAGCTGGCCATTGACACCAGATGACTGTCAACATCATGACCACCCTCATCACAAGTTGGCATCAACACCAGCTGACCACTGACACCAGATGACCATCAACACCAGCTGGCCATTGACACCAGATGACCATCAACATCATGACTACTCCTATCACCAGCTGACCATCAATATCAGTTGATCATCAACATCCTCTCCAACTGACCACCGAGATGACCATCAACATCCCTGACCAGGCTCGTCACCGTCCCTAGCCCAGCTGACATCAACACCAATGGACCATCCCCATTCCCACCAGATGACCACCAACACCATTTGACCATTCTCATCCCCACCAGTTGACCATCAAGCACAGGTGACCATCAATACCTGGGCTCATCACCACTGCTTGACCATCCTTATCCCCGCTGACATCCACACCAGGTGACAGGTGACTATCTTCAGCCCCACCAGTTAACCATCAACACCAGCTGACCATCAACACCAGCTGACCATCGACAACACTTGACCATAAACACCATAACCACCACCATCACCAGTTGACCATCAACATCAGCTGACCACCAAACACCGGCTGGCCATCAACACCAGCTGACCGCCTCCATCACTACTTGATCATCAATATCAGCTGTCCAGTTCCATCACCAGTTGACCATCGACACCATGACCATCCCCATCAACATCTGACCATTTCCACCAGCTGACCATCAAACACCATCTGACCATCCCCACCAGCTGACCAACCCCATCAGCTGACCATCCCCACCAGCTGACCATCAAACACCATCTGACCATCCCCACCAGCTGACCATCAAACATCAGCTGACCATCCCCACCAGTTGACCATCCCCACCAGCTGACCATTCCCATGACCAGCTAATCACTGACACCAGCTGACCATTTCCATTCCTACCGCTTCACCATCCCGATGACCAGTTCATCCCCCCATGACCAGCTCACCAGCACCAGCTGACCATCCCCATTCCACCAGTTGCCCACCCCCAGGACCAGTTGACCCTCTCCATAACCAGTTGACCATCGAACGCCAGTTGACCATCAAACCCCACTGACCACCCCCATCCCCATGACCAGTTGAACACCCCCCTGACCAGTTGCCCACTTCCATGACCAGTTGCCCACCCCCATGGCCCATTGACTCTCCCCATAACCAGCTGACCATCAAACACCATTGGCCATTCCCATCATCGTGACCAGTTGCCCACCCCCATGACCAGTTGACCATCAAACACCAGTTGATCATTGAACACCAGTTAATGACCCCCATCCTCACCAGTTGCCCTCTCCCATGACCAGCTGACCACACCCATGGTCCATTGATTCTCCCCATAACCAGCTGACCATTGAACACCAGTTGACCATCAAACCCCACTGACCACCCCCATCTCCATGACCAGTTGCCCACCCCCATGATCCATTGACCATCCTCATGACCAGTTGCCCATCCCCATGGCCCGTTGACTTTCCCAATAACCACCTGACCATCAAACACCAGTTAATGACCCCCTTCACCACCAGTTGCCCACTTCCATGACCAGTTGACTACCCCCATGGCCCATTGACCCTCCTCATAACCAGCTGACCATTGAACACCAACTGACCACCAAACCCCACTGACCACCCCCATCCCCACCAGTTGCCCATCTCCATGACCAGTTGACCATTGAACACCAACTGACCATTGAACACCAGTTGACCATCAAAAAACATGGCCCACCCCCATCCCCACCAGTTGCCCATCTCCATGACCAGCTGCCCATCCCTATGACCTGCTGGGTCTCCCCATAACCAACTGACCATCAAACACCACTGACCATCAAACACCATTGAGCACCCCACCCCCATGACCAGCTGCCCATCCCCATAACCCACTGGCTCTCCCCATAACCAACTGACCATCAAACACCACTGACCACCCTCATCCCCATGACCAGCTGACCACCCCTATGGCCCATTGACCCTCCTCATAACCAGCTGACCATTGAACACCAACTGACCACCAAACCCCACTGACCACCCCCATCCCCACCAGTTGCCCACCCCCTTCACCAGTTGCCCATCCCCATGACCAGCTGACCATTGAACACCAACTGACCACCAAACCCCACTGACCACCCCCATCCCCACCAGTTGCCCACCCCCTTCACCAGTTGCCCATTACCACGACCCGCTGGCGCTCCCCATAACCAGCTGACCAACAAACACCAGCTGACCACCAAACCCCGCTGACCACCCCATCCCCCTGACCAGCTGCCCACCCCCATGACCAGTTGACCACCTCCATGACCCATTGACCCCCCCATAACCAGTTGACCACCAAACCCCACTGACCACCCCCATCCCCACCAGTTGCCCACCCCCTCACCCAGTAGCCCCTCCCCCACTCCCACTAGCCCCTCCCCCCCTCCCCGTAGCCCCTCCCCCCTGCCCTCCCCCACCTTGTTGGGCTTCACGGCGCGCTGCAGGTTCTCGATCCATTTGTCCCTCTCGGCCGCCGACCGGCAGGCGAAACATTTGGTGCCCGACGCCGTCGTCACCTGCGGGCACCGCCCCCAGCCCCAGGTGAGCCACGCCCCCCAGAACCCCACCCCGGAAGGTGCCGGAAGGTTCCGGAAGGTTCCGGGAGGCAGGCGCACCTCGAAGCAGAACTCCTGGCCCAGGATGCTGCTGTGCACGGCCTTGATGATGGAATCCTCGTCCAGGTTCAGCTCCAGCGCCTCGGCCGCGCTCGAGGGGCTCAGCAGCGACTCGTGCGAGTGCGACTCCTTAAAGCTCTGCATCAGCCGCGCCCTGCAGCGGGAACGCCGGGATTCGGGGGGATCCGGGGGGATCCGGGGGGCTGGGGGGCGTCTGGGGCCATTTTGGGGGCATTTGGGGGATGCTTGGGGGGTGTTTGGGGGAGCTCATGCGGGTGGCGATTCCTTAAAGCTCAAATCGCCCCCAAATCCCCCCAAAATGCCCCCAAATCCCTCCTTAAAGCTCTGCATCCAGGGGGTCTAGGGGGGGTCTGGGGGGATTTGAGGGGATTTTGGGGCATTTTGGGGGGTTGGAAAGGGATTTTGGGGCATTTTGGGGAGGTTTGTGCAAATGCGACTCCTTCAAGCTCTGCATCGGCAGCGCCCTGCAGCGGGAACGCCGGGATTCGGGGGAGTCCGGGGGGATTTGGGGGGGTCTGGGGGGGATTTGGGGCCATTTTGGGGGATTTGGGGCCATTTTGGGACCATTTGTGGGGAGCTCGTGCGAGTGCGACTCCTTCAAGCTCTGCATCAGCCGCGCCCTGGATTGGGGGGATTTGGGAAGTTTGGGAATTTTGGGAGATCCGGGGGGGTCCGGGGGGTCTGGGGGCATTTTGGGGGGTTGGAAAGGGATTTAGGGGCATTTCGGGGAGGTTTGTGCAAATGCGACTCCTTCAAGCTCTGCATCGGCCGCGCCCTGCAGCGGAACGCCGGGATTCGGGGGGATTGGGGGGGCTGGAGGGGTCTGGGGGGATTTGGGGCCATTTGGGGGGATTTGGGGCCATTTGGGGGGTTTGGGGGCCATTTTGGGGGATTTGGGGCCATTTGGGGGGATTTGGGGCAGGTTTGTGCGAGTGCGACTCCTTCAAGCTCTGCATTAGCCGCGCCCTCCATCGGGAATTTCGGGAATTTGGGGGGTCTGGGGGGGGTCTGAGGGGATTTGGGAGGGAATTGGGGGGGTCTGTGGGGGATTTGGGGGCATTTGGGGCCATTTTGGGGGGATTTGAGGGGATTTGGGGGGTTTGTGTGAGCGCGACTCCTTAAAGCTCTGCATCAGCCACGCCTTGGATTGGGGGGATTCGGGAATTTCGGGAATTTGGGGGGATCCGGGGGGTCTGGGGAGGTCTGGGGTGGGGTTTGGGAGGGGATTTTGGGGCCATTTTGGGGCACTTTGGGGCAATTTGGGGCGATTTGGGGGATTTGGGGGGGATTTGGGGGCATTTTGGGGAGGTTCATGCGAGTGCGACTCCTTCAAGCTCCGCATCAGCCGTGCCCTGCGGGGGATTTTGGGAATTTGGGAGGAATTTGGGGGTCGGAAAGGGATTTGGGGGGGTTTTAGGGGGATTTGGGGGGATTATGAGGCGTTGGAAGGGGATCTGAGGGGGTTTGGAGGGATTTCGTGGGGTTTCATGGGGACTTGGTGGGGATTTGGGGAGATTTGGGGGGATTTAGGGGAATTTGGGGGGGTTTGGGGGGGTTTTGGGGGGATTGGAGGGGTTGGAAGGGGATTTGGGGGGATTGGAGTGAATTTGGGGGCGATCTGGGGGGGATTTGGGGCGATTTGGGAGGATTTGGGGAGATCTGAGAGATTTGGGGGGGTTCTGTAGGGTCTGAGGGGAATTTGGGGGCGATTTGGGGGGATTTGGGGGAAATTTGGGGAGATTTGAGGGATTTGGGGAGATTTGAGGGATTTGGGGCAGATTTAGGGGGGGTTATCAGATTTTGGGAGGTTTGGGGGGGTTCTGTAGGGTCTGAGGGGAATTTGGGGGGATTTGAGGGGATTTTGGAGGGGGATCGAGGGAATTTGGGGAGAATTGAAGGAATTCTGGGGCATTTGAGGAGATTTAGGGGGGTTGGAGGGGATTTCGGGAGATTGGAGAGGATTTGGTGAAATTTGAGGGGATTTGGGAAGATTGGAAGAGATTTTCAGGGGATTTTGGGGAATTTTAGGAGGATTTTGGGAGATTTGCGAGGATTTGGTGAGATTTGAGGGGATTTTGGGGAGATTTGCAGAGAATTTTGGGGGAATTTTGGGGAGACTTTTGGGGGGATTTTCAGGGAATTTTGGGTCGACTTTTGGGGAATTTTAGGGGAATTTTGGGGGGACTTTTGGGTGGATTTTCGGGGATTTTTGGGGGGATTTTGGGGGATTTTGGGCAGTTCCTGGCGGAACTCGGGACCCCCCCCCCCGGTGGGACCCCCAAATCCCCCCGGGGCGCCCCCAGGTGTGCCCAGGTGTGCCCAGGTGTGCCCCAGGTGTTGCCGGTACCTGTCACGCTCGGCGCTGTGGGAGCTGCTGGTCCAGTGCCCCCAAATGTCCCCAAATGCCCCCGTGGTGTCCCCAGGTGTGCCCTGGTGTCCCCAGGTGTGGCCGGGTCTCCTAGGTGTGTCCCAGGTGTGTTTGTAGGTGTCCCCAGGTGCCCCCAAACCCCCTCAGGTGTGCCCAGGTGTGCCCAGGTGACCCCAGATGTGCCCAGGTGCGACCCCAGGTGTGTCCCCAGGTGACCCCAGGTGTGTCCCCAGGTGACCCCAGGTGTCCCCAGGTGTGCCCAGGTGACCCCTGGTGCCTCCAGGAATCCCTGTGGTGTCCCCAGATGTGTCCCAGGTATTCCCAGGTGTGCCCCCAGATGTGCCCAGGTGTGTCCCCAGTGCCCCCAGGTGCCCCCAGGTGCCGCCAGGTGTATTTACCTGTTGTAGTTGGCGCTCTGGAAGCGCAGCAGGTCCTGCTGGAAGCTGCCCCAGGTGTGCCCAGGTGTGTCCCCAGTGCCCCCAGGTGTGCCCAGGTGTGTCCCCAGTGCCCCCAGGTGTGCCCAGGTGTGCCCAGGTATATCCCAGGTGCATGAGGTGTATCCCAGGTGTATCTCGGGTGTGCCCAGGTGCCCCCAGGTGTGTCTCACCTGTCGTGATTGGCGCTCCAGAAGCGCAGCAGGATCTGCCGGAAGCTGCCCCAGGTGTATCCCCAGTGCCCCCAGGTGTACCCAGCTGTGCCCAGGTGTATCTCAGGTGCGCCCAGGTGTATCTCAGGTGTACCCCAGCTGTGCCCAGGTGTACCTCAGGTGTATCTCAGGTGCACCCAGGTGTATCCCCAATGCCCCCAGCTGTACCCAGGTGTACCCAGGAGTACCCAGGTGTATCTCAGGTGTGTCTCACCTGTCGTGGTTGGCACTCCAGAAGCAGGGGAGGATCTGCCAGAAGCTGCCCCAGGTGTGTGATGTGTACCCCAGGTGTGTCCCCAATGCCCCAGCTGTACCCAGGTGTATCTCAGGTGTATCTCAGGTGTGTCTCAGGTGTGTCTGTGGTTACCTGTCGTGATCCGCGCTCCGGAAGCGGGGCAGGATCTGCCGGAAGCTGCCCTGGGTGTACCCAGGTGTGCCCAGGCATGTCTCACCTGTCACCAGGTATATCTCACCTATTCAGTGCTGCGGAAGTGCAGCAGGGTCTCCTGGAAGCTGCCCCAGACGCACCCAGGTGTGCCCAGGTGTGCTCAGGTGTATCCCCAATGCCCCCAGCTGTACCCAGCTGTATCTCAGGTGTATCTCAGGTGTGTCTCAGCTGTACCCAGGTGTGTCTCACCTGTCGTGGTCAGTGCTGCAGAAGTGCAGCAGGATCTGCCTGAAGCTGCCCCTCATGTATCCCAGGTGTGTGAGGTGAGTCCCAGGTGTACCCAGGTGCCCCCAGGTGTATTTACCTGTTGGAGTTGGCACTGCCAAAGCTGTCCCAGGTGTGTGATGTGTACCCCAGGTGTACCCCAGGTGTACCCAGGTGTACCAAACCGTACCCAGGTGTATCCCAGGTGTATCCCAGGTGTGTCTCACCTGTAGCGGGCAGCACTGCGAAAGCGGGCCCAGGTGTGCCCAGGTGTGTGACCCAGGTGTACCCCAGGTGTATCCCCAATGCCCCAGGTGTATCTCAGGTGTACCCAGGTGTGCCCCAGGTGTATTATGGTGTACCCCAGCTGTACCCAGGTGTACCCAGCCGTACCCCAGCTGTTCAGGTGTACCCCAGGTGTATCATAGGTGTGTCTCACTGTGCCCAGGTGTGTTACCTGTCGTGGTCAGAAAAAGGGCAGGATCTGCTGGAAGCTGCCCCAGGTGTACCCAGGTGTATCCCAGGTGTGCCCAGGTGTATGATGTGTACCCCAGGTGTACCCAGGTGTATCCCAGGTGTACCCAGGTGTCTCCCAAGTGTGCCCAGGTGTATGGGTGTATGATGTGTACCCCAGGTGTATCCCAGGTGTACCCAGGTGTACCAAACCGTACCCAGGTGTGCCCAGGTGTATCCCAGGTGTGCCCAGGTGTGTCTCACCTGTCGTGGTCAGCGCTGCGGAAGCGGGGCAGGATCTGCTGGAAGCTGCCCCAGGTGTACCCCAGGTGTATCCCCAATGCCCCAGGTGTGTCTCAGGTGTACCCAGGTGTACCCCAGGTGTATTATGTGTACCCCAGCTGTACCCAGGTGTACCCAGCCATACCCAGCTGTGCCCAGGTGTACCCAGGTGTATCATAGGTGTGTCTCACCTGTGCCCAGGTGTGTCTCACCTGTGGTATGCCCAGGTGTATCCCCAGGTGTACCCCAGGTGCCCCCAGGTGTACCCCAGGTGTATCCCCAATGCCCCAGGTGTATCTCAGGTGTACCCAGGTCCCCAGCTACCCAGCCGTCCAGGTGTATCTCAGGTGTATCCCCCAGGTGTGTCTCAGGTGTACCCAGCCGGGTGTGCCCAGGTGTATCCCAGGTGTGCCCAGGTGTGTCTCACCTGTCGTGGTCGGCGCTGCGGAAGTGGGGCAGGATCTGCCGGAAGCTGCCCCAGGTGTACCCCAGGTGTATCCCCAATGCCCCAGGTGTATCTCAGGTGTACCCAGGAGTACCCAGCCATACCCAGCCGTACCCAGGTGTATCTCAGGTGTACCCAGCCGTACCCAGGTGTATCCCAGGTGTATCTCAGGTGTACCCAGCCGTACCCAGGTGTATCCCAGGTGTACCCAGCCGTACCCAGGTGTATCCCAGGTGTATCCCAGGTGTACCCAGGTGTACCCAGGTGTATCCCAGGTGTACCCAGGTGTGCCCAGGTGTATCCCAGTGCACAGGTGTGTCTCACCTGTCGTGGTCGGCGCTGCGGAAGTGGGGCAGGATCTGCCGGAAGCTGCCCCAGGTGTACCCCAGGTGTATCCCCAATGCCCCAGGTGTATCTCAGGTGTACCCAGGAGTACCCAGCCATACCCAGCCGTACCCAGGTGTATCTCAGGTGTACCCAGCCGTACCCAGGTGTATCTCAGGTGTACCCAGCCGTACCCAGGTGTATCCCAGGTGTATCTCAGGTGTACCCAGCTGTACCCAGGTGTATCCCAGGTGTACCCAGGTGTACCCAGGTGTATCCCAGGTGTGCCCAGGTGTGTCTCACCTGTCGTGGTCGGCGCTGCGGAAGCGGGGCAGGATCTGCCGGAAGCTGCTGGTCCGGTCCAGCTTGGGCTGGCTCTTGGTGCGCTTGATGGAGCTCTTGAGGCGCCGGCTCAGGAAGCCTTGCTGGGGACACCGGGGTCACGGGGTCACTCGGGGGTCACTGCGGGTCACAGAGGTCAGGGGTCACCCAGGGGTCAGGGGGTCACTCAGGGGTCAGGGGTCAACCAGGGGTCACCCGGTGGTCACTTGGGTCACCGGTCATCCAGGGGTCACTGGGGTCACCCAGCATCAGGGGTAATCCAGGGGTCACCCAGGGGTCACCCAGGGGTCACCCAGGGGTCAGGGTCATCCAAGGGTCACTAGGGGTCAGGGATCACCCAGGGGTCAGCCAAGGTCATCAGGGTCACTGGGGGTCAGGGGTCACACAGGGGTCAAGGGGACATTGGGGTCTGGAGGGCCAGAGGTCACCCGGGGGTCATTGTGGCATTGAGGTCAAGGGGTCACTGAGGGGTCAGGGGTCACCATGGGGACACTGGGTCATGGTTTCCATGGCGACGAGCAGCAGTTACCATGGCAACAAACTACTCAGGGCCTGAGTTACCCGGTTACCATAGCAACGGGTACCATAGCGGGTCACACAGGGTGTTACCTGGTTACCATGGCAACGGGTTACTCCAGACCTGGCTTACCCAGTTACCATGGCAACAGACCAGTTACCCTGGCAAGGGCTCAGTCAGGGCCCAGGTGACCCGGTTACCATGGCAACGGGTTGTTCCAGATCCAGGTCAACTGGTTACCGTGGTAATGGGTCATTCAGTGTGTGGGCTGCGTGGTTACCATGGCAACAGGCAGCACAGGACCCGGGTTACCTGGTTACCATGGCAACGAGTCAGTCTGGACCTGCGTCACCTGGTTACCATGGCAATGGGTTATTCCAGATCCAGGTTACCATGGCAACAGACTATTCTGAGCCCAGGTTACCCAGTTACCTGTTATGGCAACAGGTCATTCAGGACCTGGATTACTGGTTACCATGGCAACAGACTATTCGGTACCTGGGCTGTCCTGTTACCATGGCAACAGGCTATTCCGGATTCAGGTTGCCTGGTTACCATGGCAACAGGTTATTCTGGGTCACCTGGGTCTGCAATAACCCGTTACCACGGTAACCGGGTTACCCGGCCCCTGACCTTGGGTTACCTGGCTGCCATGGCAACGGGTCATTCAGGGCCGTGGTTGCCATGGAAACAGGTGCGGTAGGCTCCAGGTTACCCGGTTGCCACGGTAACAGGTACCACAGGGCTGCGGTTGCCATGGTGACGGGCAGCTGAGCATCGCGGTTCCCGAGCATGGGGACCACAGGGGTCACTGCCCTGTTACTATGGCAACAGGGAGGCGATGGGTCTCAGTAACCATGGCAACAGACACAGTCATGGCAACCATGGCAACGGGGACGTGCAGGGCCAGGGTAACCATGGGAACAGGCCTGGGATGGGGTAACCATGGCAACAGGCAGGCCCACAGCAACCATGGCAACAGGGATGTGCCAGGCCACGGTAACCATGGCAACAAGTGATGGGGGGGTGCAGTAACCATGGCAACGTGCGTGAGGGGTAACCATGGCAACAGGCAGGACCACAATAACCGCGACAACAGGGATATGCTGAGCCGTGGTAACCATGGCAACGGCTGCCTGGGTACCATGGTAACCATGGCAACTTGTGATGAGGGACTGCAGTAACCATGGCAACCAGTGTGTGATGGGGTAACCACGGCAATGTGCGTGTGCTGCCCATGGTAACCATGGCAATGGAAATAGTGGCCACGGTAACCATGGCAACGGCAGGTTGGTACCATGGCAACCATGGCAACGGCTGTGTGATGGGGTAACCATGGCGACATGGAAACAGGGACCAGGGTAGTCAAGGCAACGGGCGTGTGATGGGGTAACCACGGCAACAGTTACCCCAGTAACCAAGACAACGGATGTACGGGGGACCACAGTTACCATGGCAACGGGTGATGCGTGACTGCGGTAACCACGGTAACACGGAAACAGGGATCAGGGTAACCATGGCAACGGGTGACAGGGAACACAGTAACCATGGCAACAGCTGAGCACCACAACAGTGTAAGTGTGGCAATGGGGGGACTGGGGTACTTGGTAACCATAGCAACGGGTGTGCGCCGGGTGTAACCATGGCAACAGGCACATGGGGACCACAGTAACCATGGCAGCATGGAAACAGGACCATGGTAACCATGGCAACGAGTGATGGAGGACTACGGGAACCTTGGCAACGGGTGTGTGACAGGGTAACCATGGCAACAGGTGATGGGTGACTGTGGTGACCATGGCAACGGGTGACCATCAGTGGTGTGCACTTGGTAACCATGGCAACGGGTGTGTGATGGGGGGGACTGTGGTAACCATGGCAACACAGAAACAGGGACCAGGGTAACCATGGCAACGAGTGATGGAGGACTACGGGAACCTTGGCAACGGGTGTGTGATGGGGTAACCATGGCAACGGGTGTGTGATGGGGTAGCCATGGTAACATGGAAAGGGGACCGTGGTAACCATGGCAATGCGTGATGGAGGCCCACGACAACAGGTGTATTGGGAACGTGGTAACCGCGGCAACGAGTGTGCGATGAGGTAACCATAGCAACAGGCATATGGGACCACAGTAGCCATGGAAACAGGACCATGGTAACCATGGCAACGTGTGATGGAGGACAACAGTAACCTTGGCAACGGGTGTGCAGTGGGGTAACCATGGCAACGGGTGTGTGATGGGGTTGCCACGGCAATGGGTGGTGTTGGGTAACCATGGTAACACGGAAACAGGGACCAGGGTAGCCATGGCAACAGCTGAGTACCAGTGTAAGTGCGGCCATGGGGGCTGGGCACTCGGTAACCATGGCAACGGGTGGTGGTGGGTAACCATGGCAATGGGTGTGTGATGGGGTAACTGTGGCAACGGGTGCATTGGGACCACGGTAACCATGGCAACGGATACCCCGAATAACCAAGACAACAGGTGGGGGAAGGGGAAAATAGCATGGTAACCATGGCAATGGGGGGAGAACCATGGTAACCATGGCAACGGATGACAATGGCAGCCATGGCAATGGGGGAGCATGGTAACCATGGCTACAGATGACAATGGAAGCCATGGCAACGGGGGGGCATGGTAACCATGGTAACAGATGATAATGGTAACCATGGAAATGGGGGTATCAGGACCACGGTAACCATGGCAACGGATGATAGATGACAACAGTAGCCATAGAAACAGGAATGTGGGGACCACAGTAACCACAGCAATGGAATAATGGGGGGAGGGAAACCACCATGGTAACCATGGCAACGGGTGACAGTGGCAACCAGGCAATGGGGGGTGGGGGACCACAGTAACCATGGCAACGGAGATGTGGGGACCACAGTAACCAAACCAATGGAATAATGGGGGGGACCAGAGTAACCATGGCAACGGATGATGGGTGACAACAGTAACCATGGCAACGGATGATGGGCAACAATGGCAATGGACCATGGGGGGGCCATGGTTACCATGGCAATGGGGTGTAGGGGACCACGGTAACCATGGAAACAGATGACAATTGTAACCACGGCAACAGGGGGATGGGGGGACCACGGTAACCATGGCAATGGCTGATGAGTGACAATGGTCAGCATGGCAACAGGGGGCGGGGGGACCATGGTAACCATGGCAACCGATGAGGGGTGATAATGGTAACCATGGCAATGGAGGGGAGAAGACCACGGTAACCATGGAAACGGATGATAGATGACAATGGCAACCATGGCAACGGATGATGAGTTTTACAATTGTAACTGAAGCAGTGGGGGGTGGGGATCATGGTAACCACGGCAACGGATGACAATGGTAACCATAGCAACAGATGATGGGGGGCCACAGCATCCACAGCAATGGTCAGGCCACGGTTGCCATGGTGACAGTCAGGCTGCGGTTGCCATGGCGCCAGTCAGGTCACGGTTGCCATGGTGATGGTCAGGCCGTGGTCGCCATGGTGACAGTCAGGCCATGGTTGCCATGGCAACGGGCTGCGGTTGCCATGGTGATAGTCAGCCTGTGGTCGCCATGGTGATGATCAGGCCACGGTTGCCATAGTGATGGTGAGGCCGCGGTTGCCATGGCGCCAGGCCGCGGTTGCCATGGTGACAGTCAGGCCGCGGTCACCATGGTGATGATCAGGCCACGGTTGCCATGGTGACAGTCAGGCCGCGGTCGCCATGGCGCCGGCGCTCACCGAGGGCCGGAAGGGCGGCGCGGGCGGCGCGTCCATGTTGATGCTGAACTGCTTCCCCCCGGGAACGCTCTTCCTGCGGGAGCGGCCGCCGTGGTAATCTGGGGACGGAGCGGGGGAATCGGGGTCAGGGAGCCCCAAAACCCGGGGGGAGCCAAACCCCACCCCAAAATGCAGTGGGACCCCCAAATCCCAGCCCCTGACCTGAGGGGACCCCAAAATCTCGCCCCAAAACCTGGGGGAACCCAAACCCCACCCCAAAACCCAGGGTGAGACCAAAATCCCACCCCAAAATCTGAGGGGAACCCAAACCCCCACCCCAAACCCCCACCCCAAAATCCCACCCCAAAACCCGGAGGGAGAACCCAAAATCCCACCCCAAAAACCGGAGGGAGAACCCAAAATCCCACCCCAAAAACCGGGTAGAAAAACGGGGGCGTCAGGGAGCCCCAAAACCCGGGGAGCCAAACCCCAACCCCAAAACCCGAGGGGAGACCAAAAGCCACCCCAAAATCCGGCAGGACCCTAAAATCCCACCTGAAAATCCAGGGGGACCCGGGTCCTACCCCAAAATCCGGGGAGACCCCAAAATCCCAACCCTGACCTGGGGGGACCCCAAAATCCCACCCTAAGACCCAGGGAGACCCCAAAATTACCCCCCTCACCCAGGGGAACCCAAATCCCACACACAAAATGTAGGGGGACCCCAAAATCCCTCCCCAAAACCCTGGGAGACCCCAAATCCCACCCCAAAACGTGGGGGGACCTCGGGTTCCACCCCCTGACCTGGGAGGACCCCAAAACCCAGCGGGATCCCAAATCCCACCCCAAAACCCGGGGGGAACCCAAAATCCCACCCTAAAACCCGGGGGCCAAAAACGGGGGACAGGGCACCCCAAAACCTGGGGGGAACCCAAAACCCACACCCCGATCTGGGGAGACCCCAAAATTACACCCCAAAACCCATGGGAACTCCAAATTCCACCCCAAACCTGGGGGGACCCCAAAATCCCACCCCAAAACCTGGGGGCACCCAAAACCCACCCCAAAATGTGGGGGGAACTCTGGTCCCACCCCAAAATCCAGGGGAGCCCAAAATCCCCCCCCAAAATGCAGCAGGACCCCAAAATCCCACCCCTCGACCTGGGGGGACCCCAAAATCCACCCCAAAACCTGGGGGGACCCCAAAATCTCACGCCAAAACACGGAGGGAACCCAAAACCCACCCCAAAATTGCAGCAGGACCCCAAAATCCCGACCCCAACCTGGGGGGACCTGGACCCCACCCCAAAACCCGGGGAGACCCCAAAATCTCACCCTGAAACCTGGGGGAACCCCAAATCCCACCCCAAAACCGGAGAAGACCCCAAATCCCACCCCAAAATCCCGGGAACCTCGGGTCCTACCCCGTGACCCGGGGGAATCCCAAAACCCCACCCCAAAACCCAGACTGACCCCAAATACCACCCCAAAACCTGAGGGGACCCCAAAACCCACCCCAAAATGCAGCAGGACCCCCAAATCCCACCCCATAACTGGTGAGGAACCAAAATCCCACCCCAAAACCTTGGGAGACCCCAAAATTACACCCTAAAACCCCTGGTGACCCCAAAATTACACCCCTAACCCAGGGGAACCCAAATCCCAGCCCAAAATATGGGGAGACCCCAAAAAATCCCACCCCAAAATCCTGTGAGACCCCAAAGCCCCAGCCCCAAATCCAAGGGGACCCCAAAACCTGAGGTGAACCCAAATCCTTCACCAAAACCCAGGGGGGAACCAAAATCTCGCCCCAAAACGCAGCAGGACCCCAAAATCCTACCCCCTGACCCGGGGGGACCCCAAAATCCCACCCCAAAACCCTGGGGGACCCCAAAACTGCACCCCTAACCTGGGGGAACCGAAATCCCACCCCAAAACTCGGAGAGACCTCAAATCACACCCCAAAATCCGAAGGAGACCCCAAAACCCGGGGAGACCCCAAAATCCCAGCCCCAAATCCACGGGGACCCCAAAACCCGGGGAGACCCCAAAATCCCAGCCCCAAATCCACAGGGACCCCAAAATCCCAGCCCCAAATCCACGGGGACCCCAAAACCCGGGGAGACCCCAAAATCCCAGCCCCAAATCCACAGGGATCCCAAAATCCCAGCCCCAAATCCACGGGGACCCCAAAACCTGGGGAGACCCCAAAATCCCACCCCAAATCCCAAGGAGACCCCAAAATCCCAGCCCCAAATCCACGGGGACCCTAAAACCTGGGGAGACCCCAAAATCCCAGCCCCAAATCCCCGGGGACCCCAAAACCTGGGGAGACCCCAAAATCCCAGCCCCAAATCCTCGGGGACCCCAAAACCTGGGGAGACCCCAAAACCCGGGAGACCCCCAAAATCCTACCCAAAATCCCAAGGAGACCCCAAATTCCCACCCAAAATCAGGGGAGACCCCAAATTCCCACCCCCATCTCTTGGGGGCACCCCAAATTCTGCTCCGTGGGGTGACAGGGGGGGATTTGGGGTCTGGGGGAGATTTGGGGGTCACAGGGGGTCAGGGGCACCCCCAAATCCACGGGGACCCCAAAATCCCACCCCAAAATCGGGGCAGACCCCAAAAAATCCCCCCAAAATTCTTCCCCCTGCCCCAAATCCCCTTGAACCCCAAACCCCCTCCCCAATTTCCAGCCCCCTCCCCAAATTTCGAGCTCCTCCTCCCCAAAATTTTGGGATCCCTCGAACTTCCCCCCCCCAAATCCCCTTGAACCCCGAGACCCCTCCCCAAATTTGGGGGTCGCTTCAACTCTGCCCTCCCAATCCCCTAAAAGCCCCCAACCCCCCCCAAAATCCCCCCAAATTCTCCCCCCTCCCCAAATCCCCTTTAACCCCGAGCCCCCTCCCCAAATTTCGAGCTCTTCCCCCCCAAAATTTTGGGATCCCCTGAACTTCTCCCCCCAAAATTCTCCTCCCTCCCCAAATCCCCCTGAACCCTGAGCCCCCTCCCCAAATTCCAGCCCCCTCCCCAAATCTGAGCCCCCTCCCCAAATTCCGAGCTCTTCCCCCCCCAAAATTTTGGGATCCCCTGAACTTCTCCCCCCTAAATCCCCTTCCAAATTCACCCCCCGAGCCCCTTCGAGCCCCCTCCCCAAATTCCTACCGGCCACGGTGCTGCTGGCTCCCTCTGAGCCCCCTCCCCAGTTTAGAGCCCCCTCCCCAAATCCCCTTTAACCCCTCCCCCAGTTTGGAGCCCCCTCCCCAAATCCGGAGCCCCCTCCCCACATTAACTCCCCCTGAGCCCCCTCCCCAGTTCGGAGCCCCCTCCCCAAATTTCGAGCTCCTCCCCCCCAAAGTTTTGGGATCCCTTGAACTTTTCCCCCCCTCGCCCGCTCCCCAGTCAATCAATCAATCAATCAATCAATCAATCAATTATCAATGAATGATCGATCAATGATCTCCTACCGGCCAGGGTGCTGCAGCCGCCCGGGGGGGCCCGGGGGGGGCCGGGGGGGCCCCGCAGGCTCCGGGGGGACCCCGGGGTGCGGGGGGCGCGGCGGGGGCGGGGCCCCACATGGGGGGGGCGGGGCTAAAGCCGGGGGGGAGGGGCCCCCCCGAGCCCCGCCGGAGGGGCCCGAGAGACCCCGGAGAGCATCGGGGGGGGCGGCGGGGGGGGCACCTGAGGGGGGGCGGGGTCAGACACACCTGAGGGGGGGAGGGGTCACCTGGGGGAACACCTGGGGGGGCACACACACCTGGGGGGGGCACGGGCACACCTGGGGGGGGGGCACACACACCTGGGCACACCGGGGGGCAGACACACCTGGGGGGGGGGCACGGGCACACCTGGGCACACCTGGGGGGGGGGGTCAGACACACCTGAGGGGGGACGGGCACACACTGGGGGCACCTGGGGGGGGCCACACCTGAGGGGGGGGGAGGTCAGACACACCTGGGGGGTCAGACACACCGGGGGGGACACACACACACCTGGGGGGTCAGACACACCTGAGGGGGGGCACACACACCTGAGCACACCTGGGGGGGGCACACTCACTCACTCACTCACTCACTCACTCACTCACTCACTCACTCGGGGGTCGCGCACACCTGAGGCCTCGCACACTCACCTGCCCTTTGCACACTCACCCGAGCCCCCCCAGAGCCTGCCCCCGAACCCCCCCTCGCACACTCACCTGACCCTTGCACGCTCACCCCAGCCTCCCCTGCACACCTGAGCACCCCTCGCACACCTGAGCCCCCCCGGCCCTTGCACACTCACCCCGAGCCCCCCTTGCACACTCACACCTGCCCCCCCTCAGCTCCTGCACACCTGAGCCCCCCGGCCCTCGCACACCTGTGCCCCCCTTGCACGCTCACCCTGAGCCCCCCTCACACACCTGAGCCCCCCTTGCACACTCACACTCACCTGACCCCCCCTGCACACTCACCTGACCCCCCCTCGCACACTCACACTACACACCTGACCCCCCCTGCACACTCACACTCACCTGACCCCCCCTTGCACACTCACCTGACCCCCCCCCGCACACTCACCTGACCCCCCCTCGCACACTCACACCCGAGCCCCCCGCACGCCCCCTCCCGTTCCCTCTCCCTCCCCCTCCCCCGCGCACACTCACCCGCTCCCCCCTCCCTCCCCCCCCGTTTTGCACACTCACTCCCCCCCCCCCCCCCCCCCCGCTCGCGGCTCCGCGCCGCGCCGCCCCCGCCCCCCCTCCCCACCTCCCCCCCCCCCCCCCCGCCCTCCCCCTGCACACTCGCCCCTCCCCCTTTGCACCTCGCCCCTCCCCCCAGGCACACTCGCCCCTCCCCCTCTCACACTCGCCCCCCCCTTGCACACTCGCCCCCCCCTCACTCACCCGGCGCCGCCGCCGCCGCCCCGCGCTCGGCAGGCCCCGCCCACCGCGCTCAAACCACGCCCACCGCGCTCGGGACACGCCCACAGCGTCCCCCGGCCACGCCCACCGCGTTCCGGGGGCGCGCCCGGCGTGCGGGGGAGGCCACGCCCCGAAACGGGAGGCCCCGCCCACTGGGAGGGAGGCCACGCCTATAGGGAGGGGAGGCCACGCCCATGGCGGGGGCGTGGGAAAGGGGCGGGGCCAGAGGGCCGTGGGAAAAAAGGGGGGAGGGGAACTGGGACAGACTGGGGGGAACTGGGGACAGTGGGGACACTGGGAGGGTGGCACTGGGACACTGGGAGGGTGGCACTGGGGATACTGGGGACACTGGGACAGACTGGGGGGAACTGGGGACAGTGGGGACACTGGGGATGGGCACACTGTGACACTGGGGACACTGGGAGGGTGGCACTGGGGCTTGGGAGGGGGCACTGGGAATGGGAGGGTGGCACTGTGACACTGGGGAATTGGGAAGACTGGGGACTGGGGACAGTGGGGCATGGGAGGGGTGGCACTGGGACACTGGGAGGGGGACTGGGGCCTGGGATGGCACACTGTGACACCGGGGAGGGTGGCACTGGGGACATGGGAGGGGGCACTGGGCACTGGGAAGGTGGCACTGGACATGGGGATGGGCACCTGGGTATGGGAGGGTGGCACTGGGACACTGGGGACACTGGGACAGACTGGGGGGAAGTGGGGACACTGGGGACACTGGGAGGGTGGCACTGGGGACACTGGGGATGGGCACACTGTGACACCGGGAGGGTGGCACTGTGACACTGGGAGGTGGCACTGGTGGCACTGGGGACACTGGGAGGGTGGCACTGTGACACTGGGAGGGTGGCACTGGGGACACTGGGAGGGTGGCACTGGGACAGACTGGGGATGGGGGCACTGTGACACTGGTAGGGTGGCACTGTGACACTGGGAGGGTGGCACTGGGGACACTGGGGATGGTGGCACTGGGACAGACTGGGGATGGTGGCACTGGTGGCACTGGAATGGTGGCACTGGTGGCACTGGGGACACTGGGACACACTAATGGCACTGGTGGCACTGGAGATGGTGGCGCTGATGGCACTGGGAATGTTGGCACTGGGACAGACTGGGGATGGTGGCACTGGTGGCACTGGAAATGGTGGCACTGGGGATGGGCACACTGTGACACTGGTGGCACTGGGGACACTGGGACACACTAATGGCGCTGGTGGCACTGGGGGTGGTGGCACTGGGACTGGGGATGGGGACACTGGTGGCACTGGGGATGGTGGCACCGGGACACACTGGTGACAGTGGCAGTGGTGAGAGGTGGCACTGGGGACACACCGGGAGGGTGCCCAGTGGCACCGGGGACACTGGAGATGGTGGCACCGGGGACACTGGGAATGGTGGCACTGGGGACATTGGGAATGGTGGCACCGACGGCACCGGTGGCAGTGAGGATGGTGGCATTGGGGACAGTGGCGGTGACTGGTGGCACTAGTGGCACTGGAGATGGTGGCACTGGGGATGGTGGCACTGGGGACAGTGCAATGGTGGCACTGGGGACACTGGGACACACTGGGGCACATTGAGGGTGACCGGTGACACCGGAGATGGTGGCACTGGGGACACTGGGGATGGGGGCACTGGGACACACTGGTGGCACTGGGGACACTGGGGATGGTGGCACTGGGGACACTGGGGACACTGCGATGGTGGCACTGGGGACACTGGGGATGGGGACACTGGGGACAGTGGGGACACTGTGATGGTGGCACTGGGGACACTGGGGACAGTGGCACTGGGGGCACTGGGGATGGGGACACTGGGACACACTGGCACACCCTGGTGGCACTGGAGATGGTGGCAGTGGTGAGAGGTGGCACTGGGGACACCGGGAATGGGGACACCGGGACACACTGGTGGCACTGGTGGCACTGGGGATGGTGGCACTGGGGACACCGGGGCACAGCGGTGACAGTGGCACTGGGGACACTGGAAATGGGGACACCGGGACACACTGGTGGCACTGGGGACACTGGGGCACAGCGGTGACAGTGGCACTGGGAATGGTGGCACTGGGGACACCGGGAATGGGGACACCGGGACACACTGGTGGCACTGGTGGCACTGGGAATGGTGGCACTGGGGACACCGGGAATGGGGACACCGGGACACACTGCTGGCACTGGTGGCACTGGTGGCACTGGGGACACCGGGGCACAGCGGTGACAGTGGCACTGGGGACACCGGGAATGGGGACACTGGTGGCACTGGGGATGGTGGCAGTGGTGAGAGGTGGCACTGGGGACACCGGGAATGGGGACACCGGGACACACTGGTGGCACTGGTGGCACTGGTGGCACTGGTGGCACTGGTGGCACTGGGGACACCGGGGCACAGCGGTGACAGTGGCACTGGGGACACTGGAATGGGGACACTGGTGGCACTGGGGATGGTGGCACTGGGGAGACCGGGAATGGGGACACTGGGACACACTGGGGATGGTGGGGACAGTGGGATGGTGGCACTGGGGACACTGGGGACACTGGGGATGGTGGCACTGGCACAGACTGGGGCACACTGGGGGTGACCAGTGACACTGGGGGTGGTGGCACTGGGGACACTGGGACAGACCAGAGACGGTGGCACTGGGGACACACCAGGAATGGTGACACTGGGGACACTGGAGATGGTGGCACTGGGGACACTGGTGGCACTGGAGATGGTGGCACCGGGGACACTGGCGGTGACCAGTGACACCAGGAATGGTGACGCTGGGACAGGGGACACTGGGGACACTGGGACAGACACTGGGAGGGTGACCAGGGACACCGGGGGTGGTGGCACCGGTGGCACTGGGGACAAGGGAATGGGGACACTGGGACACACTGGGAGGGTGACCAGTGGCACTGGTGGCACTGGGGACACTGGGGATGGGGACAGTGGGATGGTGGCACTGGTGGCACTGGGGACACTGGGGACAGACTGGGGGTCCCGGTGGCACTGGGGACACTGGGGACACAGGGGACACAGGGGACAGTGACACCAGGACACACCACTGGCACTGGGGGTGGTGGCAGTGGTGACACTGGGAGGGTGACCAGGGCCACTGGGGACACTGGGAATGGGGACACTGGTGGCACTGGAGATGGTGGCACTGGTGACACTGGGACACACTGGTGACAGTGGCAGTGGCGAGAGGTGGCACTGCGGATGGTGGCACTGGGGACACTGGGGGTGGCACTGGTGGCACCGTTGGTGGCACGGGGGGCACAGGTGACAGTGGCGGCGCTGATGGCACAGGTGACACAGGTGATGGTGGCACTGGTGACATTTATGGCAGCGGATGGTGGCAGCAGCGGTGACAATGGCACTGGGAACAGCGGTGACACTGGTGATGGTGGCACTGGCGGCACTGGATGGTGGCAGCAGCGGTGACAGCGGTGACAGGATGGCAGCCGCGGTGGCACTGGATGGTGACAATGGCACTGGTGGCACCGGTGACAGCAGGGGTGGCCCTGGTGGCACTGGGGGGTGACAGCAGCACGGGGACAGTGGGGGTGGCACTGGGGGGTGGCAGCGGTGACAGTGACAGGGTGGCACCGCTGTCCCTGTCCCCAGTGTGGCTGGTGGCACTGGTGGCACTGGTGGCACTGGGAGGTGGCGGCAGCACGGGGACACTGGGGGTGGCACTGGGCAGGTGACAGCGATGTCCCCTGGCACTGCTGGTGACACTGCTGGCCCTGTCCCCAGGAAGGGTGACACAGCTGGCCCTGTCCCTGTCCCCAGCAGGGGTGGCACTGGTGGCACTGCTGGCCCTGTCCCCAGCAGCGCTGCTGGCATTGGTGGCATCCCTGTCCCTCTGTCCCCCTGTCCCTCTGTCCCTCTGTCCCTCTGTCCCTGTCCCTGTGTCCCCGTCCCTGTCCCTCTGTCCCTCTGTCCCTCTGTCCCTATCCCTGTCCCCTGTCCCCGTCCCTGTCCCTCTGTCCCTCTGTCCCTCTGTCCCCATGTCCCTCTGTCCCCATCCCTGTCCCTCTGTCCCCATCCCTGTCCCTCTGTCCCCGTCCCTGTCCCTCTGTCCCCTCCCCCCCAGCCCCAATTTTCCCTTTTTTCCCCCCAAACCCGCGCGGGGGGTGCGGGGGGGGCAGGGCCGGTGCCACCCCCTCCTGTCCCCCCCTCCCCCCCCCGGTGTCCCCTCCTGTCCCCCCCCCCCCGGTGTCCCCTCGTGTCCCCCCCCCCCCGTGTCCCCTCGTGTCCCTCCCCCGGTGTCCCCCCCCGGGTGGCGCCTCCTCGGGAAGGGGGGGGGGGCAAGGGGGAGGGGCGGAATTTGGGGTTGGGGGGGGGGAGGCAGGGCCCGTGTCCCCGTCTCCATGGCAACCGTCGCCATGGCAGCGCAGCAGCGCCTCTGCGAGCATTATGGGATGGAGTCGCCATGGCTCCCATGGCGCGGGTGGGGGTGTCAAATCCGCCCCGCCCCCACCCCGAAAGCACCGAGGGGGGGGGTCCCGGGGGTCCCGGGGGGTCCCGGGGGGTCCCGGGGGGTCCCGGGGGGGCTCGGGGACCCCTCCGGCGCCGTTACCGTGCTCGGGGTGCGGGCGGCCCTCCACGGGCACGCTGACGGTCCTGCGCAGCAGCTTGCTCCGGCACGGCTCGCCGCGCCGCTCCCGGATCAGCAGCGGGTGGATCTGCGCACGGGGGGTTCAGCCGTTTTGGGGGGACCCCCCCGAGCCCCCCCCGAGCCCGCCGGGCGCCGCTCACCTCCTCCTCATCGAGCATCAGCAGCTGGTTGCCGGAGATGATGCAGAACCGGGGGTTCCAGGGGGGCCGCTCGTACGGGGAGGGGGCGTAGGGCCCGCGGCCCAGGGGGGCTCCTCGCACATCTGGGGGTCACATCTGGAGACCCCCCCCCCCACACCCCCAACCCCCAAAATAACCGGGTACCCCCCCCCCAGCCCCCCGCGCCCACCCGCATCCTCCTCCCGCACCCGCCGCCCGCATCCCGCGTTGCTCCGGCAACCGCGGCCCACGGCGGGGACGGGCCCCGAAACCCGGGGGGGGTCCCCGAAACCCGGGGGTCCCGAAACCCGGGGGTCCCGAAACCCGGGGGTCCCCGAAACCCGGGGGGGTCCCCGGATCGGGCAGGGGGATTTGGGAACCCCGGAACCCCCCCCCGGTACCGGGTCCCAAAGGATGGGGGGGGGCACGATGGGGGTTTGGGGGGGTCCCCAAATTTTGGGGGGGATCCCAGGGAACTCGTGGGGATCCCCAGGACCCCCTCGAGCCGCTGGGTCACCCCCAAATCCAGGGTGAGCCCCTAAAACTGAGGGTGACCCCCCCCCCCATGGATGGGGTTCCCAAAAATCCACCCGGGAACCCCAAAAATACCACTCGGGAACCCCAAAATTCCACCTGGGAACCCCAAAATCTACCAAATAACCCCAAATTCCACCCAGAAACCCCAAAAATCCACCCGGGAACCCCAAAAATCCACCAGGGAACCCCAAAATTCCCCCCAGGAACTCCAAAATCCCTCCCGATAACGCCAAAATTCCTGACTGGACCTCCAAAATTCCACGTGAGAACCCCAAAAATCGACCCTGGGAACCCCAAAATTCCTCCCGGGAACCCCAAAATCAACCCCGGGAACCCCAAAATTCCCCATGGGAACCCCAAAATCCCACCGGGGAATCCCAAAATTCCTCCCGGGATCCCCAAAATCAACCCCAGGAACCCCCAAATTCTGCCAGGGAACCCCAAAACTCCCAAATTCCGGGGTGCCCCCGGTTCCCGTTGGTGCGGCTGACCTGGTGTCCCAAATTCGGGGATTTTGGGAGTTTTGGGGTTTGGGGATTTTGGGGTGTTTGGGGGATTTTGGGGATTTGGGGATTTTGAGGAGTTTTGGGGTTTTGGGGGTTTGGGGGGGGTTTGGGGGATTTTGGGGGTTTGGGGATTTTGGGAGTTTTGGGGATTTGGGGGGATTTGGGGGATTGGGGATTTTGGGGGTTTGGGGATTTTGGGAGTTTTGGGGTGTTTGGGGGATTTGGGGGATTTTGGGGATTTTGGGGGGTCCCCAAACCCCCCTGGGAATTCCGGGGTCCCTCAGCACCCCCGGGACCCCAAAAACCCCCGGGGGGACCCCAAACCCCCCACACAGCCACGGAATGGGCTGGCCCGGGGTCACGGCACCAGTGCGGACCAGTAACAACCAGTAACAACCAGTATGGACCAGTATGGACCAGTAACAGCCAGTATAGACCAGTAACAACCAGTATGGACCAGTATGGACCAGGAACAACCAGTAACAACCAGTATGGACCAGTAACCACCAGTACGGACCAGTAACCACCAGTAACAACCAGTAACTCCAGTAAGCACCAGTAACCCCCAGTAACAGCATCCCCATCTCCCAGTAACAACCAGTAACCACCAGTAACAACCGGTATGGACCAGTAACAACCAGTAACACCAGAAGCAACCAGTAACCACCAGTAACCACTGGTAACAACCAGTAACCACCAGTAACCCCCAGTAACACCAGTAATAACCAGCACGGACCAGTAAGCGCCAGTAAGCGCCAGCATGGACCAGTAACAACCAGTAACACCAGTAACAACCTGTAAGCACCAGGAACGACCAGTAAGCACCAGTAAGCACCAGTTACAGCATCCCCATCTCCCAGTAACCCCAGTAAGCACCAGTAACCACCAGAAACCACCAGTAACCACCAGTAACCCCCAGTAATGACCAGTAAGCACCAGTAACAACCAGCACAGACCAGTAACCACCAGTAACCACCAGTAACCACCAGTAACCCCCAGTAATGACCAGTAAGCACCAGTAGTGACTGGTAACCCCCAGAAACAACGAGTAGGCACCAGAAACCACCAGTAAGCACCAGTAAGGACCAGTAAGGACCAGTAAGCACCAGTAACAACCTCTAACCCCTGGTTGCCCCCAGTTTCCTCCAGTAAGCACCAGTAACAACCAGCACGGACCAGTAACAACCAGTAACCACCAGTAACCACCAGTAACAACCAGTAACCACCAGTAACCACCAGTAACCACCAGTAACAACTAGCACGGACCAGTAACAACCAGTAATCACCAGTAACACCATCCCCATCTCCCAGTAACCCCAGTAAACACCAGTAACAACCAGTAACCACCAGTAACAACCAGCATGGACCAGTAACAACCAGTAACCACCAGTAAGCACCAGTAAGCACCAGTAATAACCAGCATGGACCAGTAAGCACCAGTAAGCACCAGTTACAGCATCCCCATCTCCCAGTAAGAACCAGTAACACCAGCAACAACCAGTAAGCACCAGTAACCCTCAGTAAGCACCAGCACGGACCAGTAAGCACCAGTAATTACCAGTAACCACCAGTAACCACCAGTAATGACCAGTAATGACCAGTAACAACCAGTAACCACCAGGATGGACCACTAACAACCAGTAACAACCAGTAACAACCAGTAACAACCAGTAACAACCAGGATGGACCACTAACAACCACTAACAACCAGTAACAACCAGTAACAACCAGTAACAACCAGTAAGCACCAGTGACCCCCACTAAGCACCAGTAACACCATCCCTATCTCCAGTAACCACCAGTAACCCCAGTTGCCCCCAGTAACCCCCAGTAAGCACCAGTTACAGCATCCCTATCTCCCAGTAACACCAGTAACCACCAGTTACCCCCAGTAACCCCCAGTGACCCCCAGTAACACCAGTAACAAGCAGTAATGACCAGTTACCACCAGTAACACCAGTAACTCCCAGTTACACCGATCTCATCTCCCAGTAATCCCCAGTTACAGCATCCCCACGTCCCAGTAACTCCCAGTAACGGCATCACTGCAAACCAGTAACTCCCAGTTACAGCATCCCCACGTCCCAGTAACTCCCAGTAACGGCATCACTGCAAACCAGTAACTCCCAGTTACAGCATCCCCACGTCCCAGTAACTCCCAGTAACGGCATCACCACAAACCAGTAACTCCCAGTAACAGCATCACCTCAAACCAGTGACTCCCAGTAACAGCATCACCTCAAACCAGTGACTCCCAGTTAGGGCATCACCACAAACCAGTAACTCCCAGTAACGGCATCAGTGCAAACCAGTAACTCCCAGTAAGGGCATCACCTCAAACCAGTAACTCCCAGTAACAGCATCACCTCAAACCAGTAACTCCCAGTAAGGGCATCACCACAAACCAGTAACTCCCAGTAACAGCATCACCTCAAACCAGTAACTCCCAGTAACGGCATCACCACAAACCAGTAACTCCCAGTAAGGCATCACCTCAAACCAGTGACTCCCAGTAACAGCATCACCTCAAACCAGTAACTCCCAGTAACAGCATCACCTCAAACCAGTAACTCCCAGTAACAGCATCACCTCAAACCAGTAACTCCCAGTAACAGCATCACCTCAAACCAGTGACTCCCAGTAACAGCATCACCACAAACCAGTAACTCCCAGTAACAGCATCACCTCAAACCAGTAACTCCCAGTAACAGCATCACCACAAACCAGTAACTCCCAGTAAGGGCATCACCACAAACCAGTAACTCCCAGTAACAGCATCACCTCAAACCAGTAACTCCCAGTAACAGCATCACCTCAAACCAGTAACTCCCAGTAACGGCATCACCACAAACCAGTAACTCCCAGTAACGGCATCAGTGCAAACCAGTAACTCCCAGTAAGGGCATCACCTCAAACCAGTAACTCCCAGTAACAGCATCACCACAAACCAGTAACTCCCAGTAACTCCCAGTAACGGCATCACCACAAACCAGTAACTCCCAGTAAGGGCATCACCTCAAACCAGTAACTCCCAGTAACAGCATCACCTCAAACCAGTAACTCCCAGTAACAGCCCCCCCCAACCCCAGTATCACCAGTACGAGCAGCCCCCAGTCCCAGTCTAACCAGTAACCGCCTCCTCCAGCACCAGTATCCTCCAGCAGCAATCCCAGTACTCCCAGTACAAGGCCTCTGCTCCCAGTATGCCCAGTAACACCATCCCCCAGTCCCAGTATCCCCAGTATCACCCACCTGCAATCCCAGTATGCCCAGTAACAGCATCCCCCAGTCCCAGTATCCCCAGTACCAGTCCCAGTATGCCCAGTAACCGCCTGCCCTGGCCCCAGTAACAGCATCCCCCGCTCCCAGTATGCCCAGTAACACCCATCCCCGCTCCCAGTATGCCCAGTAACACCCATCCCCGCTCCCAGTCTGCCCAGTACCACCCACCCCCGCTCCCAGTCTGCCCAGTAACACCCACCCCCGCTCCCAGTATCCCCAGTCTGAGCCTCCCCCGCTCCCAGTATGCCCAGTACCACCCACCCCCGCTCCCAGTATGCCCAGTAACACCCATCCCCACTCCCAGTATGCCCAGTACCACCCACCCCCGCTCCCAGTATGCCCAGTAACAGCCTCCCCCGCTCCCAGTATGCCCAGTAACAGCCACCCCTGCTCCCAGTATGCCCAGTAACACCCATCCCCGCTCCCAGTCTGCCCAGTACCACCCACCCCCGCTCCCAGTCTGCCCAGTAACACCCACCCCCGCTCCCAGTATGCCCAGTCTGAGCCTTCCCTCAGTCCCAGTATCCCCAGTAACAGCCACTGCCAGGCCCAGTACCAGCCCCAGTATCCCCAGTACCGGCCTCTCCTGCTCCCAGTATCCCCAGTAACCTCACCTTCTGCTCCCAGTATCCCCAGTAACCTCATCTTCTGCTCCCAGTATCCCCAGTAACAGCATCCCCCGCTCCCAGTATGCCCAGTAACAGCATCCCCCTCCCAGTATGCCCAGTAACACCCCCCGTCCCAGTATGCCCAGTAACAGCATCCCCCGCTCCCAGTATCGCCAGTACCGCCCTCCCCCGCTCCCAGTCTGCCCAGTAACAGCATCCCCCGCCCCAGTATGCCCAGTAACAGCATCCCCTCCCCAGTTTGCCCAGTAACCCCACCCCCGCTCCCAGTCTGCCCAGTCCCGGCCTCCCCCGCCCCCGGTATTCCCAGTAAAGCCCCGCGCGCTCCCAGTCTGCCCAGTAAAGCCGCCCCCGGCCCCGGCCCGAGCCTCCCCCGGCCCCAGTATGCCCAGTAACAGCCTCCCCCAATCCCAGTATGCCCAGTAACAGCCCCCCCCAATCCCCAGTATGCCCAGTAACAGCCTCCCCCAATCCCAGTATGCCCAGTAACAGCCACCCCCAATCCCAGTATGCCCAGTAACAGCCTCCCCAGTAACAGCCACCCCCAATCCCAGTATGCCCAGTAACAGCCTCCCCCAATCCCAGTATGCCCAGTAACAGCCACCCCCAATCCCAGTATGCCCAGTAACAGCCACCCCCAATCCCAGTATGCCCAGTAACAGCCTCCCCCAATCCCAGTATGCCCAGTGCCCCCTCCCCCGCTCCCAGTATCCCCAGTAACAGCATCCTGTCCTCCCAGTATCCCCAGTAACCGCCACCCCCGGCCCCAGTCCGAGCCTCCCCCGCTCCCAGTATCCCCAGTAACCGCAGCCTCTGCTCCCAGTCTGCCCAGTAAAGCCGCCCCCGGCCGCAGGATCAGTCCCAGTAACAGCCGCCCCCGCTCCCAGTCTGCCCAGTAACAGCCGCCCCCGGCCCCAGTGCCGCTCCCAGTGCTCCCAGTAACAGCCGCCCCCGCTCCCAGTCTGCCCAGTCCCGGCCTCCCCCGCTCCCAGTCCGGGCCTCCCCCGCTCCCAGTATGCCCAGTAACAGCCGCCCCCGCTCCCAGTATGCCCAGTAACAGCATCCTTTACTCCCAGTATCACCAGCACCGGCCTCCCCCGCTCCCAGTATCCCCAGTAACCGCAGCCTCCGCTCCCAGTATCCCCAGTACCAGCATCTTCTGCTCCCAGTTTGCCCAGTAACAGCCGCCCCCGCTCCCAGCGCTCCCAGTGCCGGCCTCCCCCGCTCCCAGTCTGCCCAGTCCGAGCCACCCCCGCTCCCAGTATCCCCAGTAACAGCATCCCTCGCTCCCAGTATGCCCAGTAAGAGCATCCCCCGCTCCCAGTATCCCCAGTCCGAACAGCACCCCCCGCTCCCAGTATCCCCAGTAACAGCATCCCTCGCTCCCAGTACCACCAGTACCGGCCTCCCCCGCTCCCAGTATGCCCAGTAACAGCATCCCCCGCTCCCAGTATCCGCCACCCCCCCATCTGCCCAGTCCGAGCCCCCCCGCTCCCAGTATCCCCAGTAACAGCATCCCCCGCTCCCAGTATGCCCAGTAACAGCATCCCCCGCTCCCAGTATCCCCAGTAAGAGCCTCCTTTACTCCCAGTCTGCCCAGTAACCGCCACCCCCGCTCCCAGTGCCGCCCCCCCCGCTCCCAGTGCTCCCAGTCCGCAGCACCCCCGTTCCCAGTTCGCCCCTCCCCCGCTCCCAGTTTGCCCAGTGACCCCTCCCCCGCGCCCCCGCCGCTCCCAGTTTGCCCAGTGCGGGTCCCCGGCGCTCCCAGTTTGCCCAGTGCGGGCTCCCAGCGCTCCCAGTGCTCCCAGTCCGGCGGGCCGTACCTCGGAAGGGGACATAGGACATGGTGCCACCGGCGGCGCGCGACACCCCCGGCGGGGGGAGGGGCGGGGGGAGGGGCGGGAGGGGGAGGGGGGAGGGCCCGGGGGGGGAGGGGAGAGGGGCCGGAAATGGGGGGAGGGGCCGGGAGTGGGGGGCGGGGCTAAAGGTGGGGGAGGGGCCGGATCGGGAACCGGGAACCGAGAACCGGAGCGGGGGGGGGGAAACCGGAATGGGGAGGGGCCACGGGGAGGGGGCGGGGCCAAAGCGGGGGATGGGGCGGGGCTAAAGGGGGAGGGGCCGGAGCGGAAACCGCAGCGGGGGAGGGGGGAGGACGGGAATGGGGAGGGGGCCACGGGAGGGGCGGGGCCTGGAGGGAGGGGGAGGGGCTGAGGTGGGGGGGGCTGAGGTGGGGGAGGGGCGGGGGCGGGGGAGGCCCGGGATGGGGGAGGGAGGGAGGGCAGCGAACGGGGGTGGGGGAGGGAAGGGGGGCGGGGACTCCTCCTCCCGCCCCTCCCCCCCTCCCTCATCCACCCCCGTCCGCTTCCGGCGGCGGCGGTGACGTCACGGGGCGGGGGCGGGGCCCCGCGGGTCACGTGGGGGCGGCGGCGGCGCGAGCGGCGCGGGAGCGGTGGGGGGGGGGGGCGGGGGAGGGAATTGGGGGGGGGCGCGGGGAAGGGCGGGGGCGGGGCTTGGTTTGGGGAGGGGGCGGGGCCCGGCGAGATCCGGCGGGAGATCCGGGGGATTTTGGCGGGAGATCCGGGGGGTTTTGGCGGGAATCCGGGGAGTTTTGGCGGAATTTGGGGAGTGGGGGGGGCGCGAGCAGGGGGCGGAGTTTGGGGGATTTTGGGGAGGGGGCGGGGCCTGGGGCCGGGTTTGGGGAGGGGGCGGGGCCTGAGCGGAGCCGGGAGAGTTCCGGGGGTGAATTTGGGGAGGGGGCGAGGACTGGGGCAGAATTTGGGGAGGGGGCGGTTTTGGGGGGGCGATTTGGGGGAGTTTGGGGTGAATTTGGGGAGGGGGCGAATTCGGGGTGACTTTTGGGGTGAATTTGGGGGCATTTTGGGGAGGGGGCGACTTAAGGGAGGAGAATGGGGGGAACTTTTGGGGTGAATTTGGGGAGGGGGCGATTTTGGGGCTGGGGTCCCTGGGGGGACTGCGATGATTTTGGGGGTTTTGGGGTCATTTTGGGGGCAATTTTGGGGTCAGGTTTTGGGGCTGGGGGTCGATTTGGGGTTTTTGGGGTAATTTTGGGGTTTTTGGGGTCAGATTTTGGGGGGTTTGGGGTCAAGTTTCGGAGATTCTGGGGTCCGATTTGGGGATTTTTGGGGTCAAATTTCGGGGGTTTTGGGGTCAGATTTGGGGTTTTGGGGCTGAGGGTGAATTTGGGGTTTTGGGGTGATTTGGGGGGGTTTGGGGTCAGATTTTGGGGTCACTTTTTGGGGGTTTTGGGGTCAGGTTTCAGGGGATTTTGGGGCGATGTGGGGGTTTTGGGGTCAGATTTTGGGCGGTTTGGGGCTGAGGGTGAATTTGGGGTTTTTTGGGGTGATTTTGGGGGTTTTTGGGGTGAATTTGGGGGTTTTTGGGGTGATTTTGGGGGTTTTGGGGGCAGGTTTCGGGGGGTGTGGGGTGATCAAGGGGCCTGAAGTTGGAATTTGGGGAATTTGGGGTTTTTGGGGCTGGGGGTGAATTTGAGGTTTTGGGGTCGGATTTTGGGGGGATTGGGGTCGGGTTTTAGGATTCGATTTTGGGGGGTTTGGGGTCGGATTTTGGGGGGATTTGGGGTCGGGTTTTAGGATTCGATTTTGGGGGTTTGGGGGTCGGATTCGGGGGATTTGGGGTCGGGTTTTAGGATTCGATTTTGGGGGTTTGGGGTCGGATTCCGGGGGGATTTGGGGTCGGGTTTTAGGATTTGATTTTGGGGGTTTGGGGTCGGATTTTGGGGGGATTTGGGGTCGGGTTTTAGGATTCGATTTTGGGGGTTTGGGGTCGGATTTCGGGGGGATTTGGGGTCGGGTTTTAGGATTCGATTTTGGGGGTTTGGGGTCGGGTTTCGGGGGGATTTGGGGTCGGGTTTGGGGGTTTTGGGGTTGGCTTCGGGTGATTTTTGGGGTCAGATTTTGGAGGGCTTTTGGGGTCAGGTTTAGGGGGGTTTGGGGTGGGGTTTTGGGGCTGGGGGTGAATTTGGGGTGATTTTGGGGTGATTTTGGGGTGACTCCTGAGGCTGGAGGCGATTTGGGGCCATTTTGGGGCCATTTTGGGGCTGGGGGTAAATGGGGGATTTTGGGATGATTGTGGAGGTTTGGGGTCGGATTTTGGGGTCACTTTTTGGGGGGTTTGGGGTCAGGTTTTGGGGTCAGGTGTTGGGGTTTTAGGGTCACATTTGGGGTTGGATTTTGGAGGACTTAGGGTCAGGTTTTGGGGTTTTGGGGTCAGATTTTGGGATGATTTTGGAGGTTTGGGGTCAGATTTTGGGGGTTTTGGGGTCAGGTTTTGGGGGTTTTGGGGTCAGGTTTTGGGGTCACATTTGGGGTCACTTTTTGGGGGGTTTGGGGTCAGGTTTTGGGGTCACTTTTTGGGGGGTTTGGGGTCAGGTTTTGGGGTCACATTTGGGGTCACATTTGGGGTTGGATTTTGGAGGATTTGGGGTCAGATTTTGGGGGGGCTGGGGGTTTCATTGTGTGGGGTTTGGGATCGGATTTTGGGGCAGTTTGGTTGATTTGGGGTCAGATTTGGGGGCTTTATGGGGTTGGGGGCGCTTTGGGTGGTTTTGGGGCAATTTTGGGGGTTTTGGGGTCAGATTTTGGGGGTTTGGTGCTGAGGGTGAATTTGGGGGTTTTGGGGTCAGATTTTGGGGGGATCGGGATCAGATTTTGGGGTCACTTTTTGGGGTCCGATTCTGGGGGGTTTTGGGGTCAGGTTTGGGGGGGTTGGGGTGATTTGGGGTCAGATTTTGGGGGTTTGGGGATGGGGGTGATTTTGGGGGTTTTGGGGCCATTTTGGGATTTTGGGGCAATTTTGGGGCAGTTTTGGGGGGTTTGGGGTCAGATTTTGGGGTCAGGTTTTGGGGCCATTTTGGGGATTTTGGGGTCAGGTTTTGGGGTCAGGTTTTGGGGTCTGGTTTTGGGGTCAGGTTTTGGGGTTTTCGGGCCCCGCTTGGCTCTGACCCTTCCCCTCCCCCCAGGAGGAGCCGGCGGCCAATGAGAGCGGCCTGGGCTGTGAGTGCGGCTGTCGCGATGTGGGGGAGGGGATATCGCGACATGGGGAGGGGATATCGCGACATGGGGAGGGGATATCGCGACATGGAGAGGGGATATCGCGACATGGGGAGGGGATATCATGACATGGGGACTGGGATATTGCAATATGGGAGGGATATCACGACATGGGGAGGGGATATCGCGATGTGGGGGTTATCGCGATATGGGCAAGGGAATATTGGGATGTGGGAGGGGATATCGCGATATGGGGACAGGAATATCGCGATATGGGGGGATATCGGGATATGGGGATGGGGATATTGTGATATGGGGAAACTGATGTGATATGGGGGCATATCACGATACGGGGGAGGGATATTGCGATATGGGGAGGGGCTATCGCGATATGGGGAGGGATATTGCGACATGCCGACAGGGATATCGTGACATGGGAGGGATATTGCGGCGTGGGGGGATATCACGATATGGGGAGGGGATGTCGTGACATGGGGGCGGGGATGTCGTGACATGGGAGAGGGATATCAGGATATGGGGAGGGATATCGCGATATGGGGATATCGTGACGTGGGGATATCGCGATACTGAGGGGATATTGTGACGGGGGAGGGATATCACGATATTGGGGACAGGGGATATCAGGATATAGGAGGTAGTGTGATACGGGGGAGGGGATATATCGTGACATAGAGGAGGGGGATATCGCGATATGGGGAGGGGATATTGCGATATGGGAGGGATATCGCGATATGCAGACAAGGATATCGCGATATGGGGGGGACATCATGGCATGGGGGGCATATCGCAATATGGGGAGGGATATTGCGACATGGGGATGGGGGTATCGCGATATGGGGGGATATCGCGATAGGGGGAGATATCACGATAGGGGGGTTATCAGGATGCGGAGGAGGGATATCGGGATATGAGGGGATATCATGATATGGGGGAAGGGATGCGATATGGGAGGGGGTATCGCGATATGGGGATGGGAATATCGCGATATGGGGATGGGAATATCGCGATATGGGGAGGGGGATATCGTGATATGGGGGAGGGGTATCGCGATAGTGGGCTATTGGGGAAGGGATGTCGCCATTTGGGAGGGGGGATATCGGGGAGGGGATGTTGTGATATGGGAGGGATATCGCGATATGGGGGAGGGGATATCGCGACATGGGGACTGGCATATCGCGATATGGGGATGGGGATATCGTGATATGGGGGGATGTCGTGACTGGGCAGGGCCGATATCGCGACAGGGCCGATATCGCGACGGGGGCACTGGCACGGCCTGGATTTTGGGCAGGGCGTCTGTCGTGACACGAATATCGCGATAGCGGCGATGGCGTGAGAGAACGTCGCGATAGCGCCAGTATCGTGACATGAGTATTGCGATAGGGCCGGTATCGTGACATGGATATCGCGATAGGGCTGATGTCATGACATGGATGTCGCGATAGGGCCGGTATCGTGACAGGGATATCGCGACATGCCGTAGTATCGTGACGCAACACGTCAGGTTTGTCACGACACGTGGGGCTGTCGTGACAGGAATATCGCGACGTATCGCGACACAAACGCCGCGATACAAATATCGCGACGCGCTATCGTGACACGAACATCACGATGCGCATATCGCGACAGGGACACCGCGACACAACAATCATGAGGTCGATATCGCGACAGCCGGGCCTGTCACGACACGACTATCGCGACATGACCGTCGTGACGTGAGTATCACGACAGGACTATCACGACGTGAGTATCGTGGCACAACTGTCGTGACACGAATATCGCAGTGTGAATATCGCGACATGAATATCGCGACACAGCCGGCGTGACACAAACACTGGGACGTGACTATCGCGACATGACCATTGCAGCACAGCTATCGCGACATGACCGTTGTGCTGTGAATATCGCAACACGACTATCGCGACGCAAATGGCACAATGTGAACGTTGTGGCGAGAATATCGCGACAGGACTATCGCGACATGGATATTGTGAGACGGCTGTCGTGACACGAATATCGCAATGTGAATGTCACGACATGAATATTGTGATGTGGCTGTCGTGACGTGACTATTGCGACAGAACATCATGATGGGAATATCGCGACATGAATATCGCGACATGAATCTCACGACATGAATCTCACGACATGAATATCGCGACATGAATACTGTGACGTGAACATTGCAGCAGGACTATTGTGACGCGACTATCGCGACAGGAATATCGCGACATGAACATCACAATGCGAATATCACGACGTCACTGTCGCGACAGGAATATCGTGACATGCCCACCGTGGTGTGAATATCGTGACGCAGCTATCGCGACATGAACATTGCGACACCGACATCACGACGTGACTGTCGCGACAGGAACATTGCGACGTCAATATCGCGACAGGAATATCGCAATGTGACTATCACGACGCGACTATCGCGACATGACCCCGGATGTCGCGACAGGGCTATCGTGACATGGATGTCGCGATATGAACGTCGTGGCGCGAGCGGCACAACACAAACATCGCGGCGTGGATATCACAATGCAAATATCGCGACGCGACTATCGCGACGTGACTATCGCGACATGGATATTGCAACATCAATATCTCAATGTCAATATCGTGATATTGTGACGTGAACGTCAGCGACGCGGCCCTGTCGCGACATGCCGGGTTATCACGACATGGCTGTTGTGACATGGATGTCGCGACATGGATATCGTGGTGTGACTATCGCGACAGGACTATCGTGACACGAGTCTCGTGATGGGAGCATCGCGACAGGACTATCGCGACATGAATATCACGACATGAATGTCTTGACGTGGATATTGTGACGTGACTGTCGTGACAGGACTGTCGCGACAGGACCATCATGACACAGCTATCGCGATGTGACTATCGCGACATGAATATCATGACGTGACTGTTGTGACGTGACTATCACGACACGATTATCGTGACACGAGTCCCGTGCTGCGAACATCACGATGGGACTGTCGTGACATGAACATCGCAACGCGACTATCACGATACGAATGTCACAACACGGCTATCGCGACATGGAGATCGCGACGTGAGTATCGC
This sequence comes from Camarhynchus parvulus, assembly GCF_901933205.1. Lineage (NCBI taxonomy): Eukaryota > Metazoa > Chordata > Aves > Passeriformes > Thraupidae > Camarhynchus > Camarhynchus parvulus. The sequence goes on from NW_022148067.1 coordinate 35,655, forward strand.
AATGTAAATATTGTGACGCAACTATCGCGACATGAACGTCGCGATGGGAATATAGCGACGTGGCTATCGCGACGTGAATGTCGTGACACAGCTATCATGACATGAATATTGCAACACAACTATCGCGACATGACTATCGCGACATGAGCACCACGATGTGCCGGTGTCGTGACTATCGTGACGCGCCGGTATCGCGACGTAAACGCCGTGACGTGAATATCACAGGGCGGATATCGCGACATGGATGTCGTGGCCCGGGTATCACGACACGGCTGTCGCGACATGAATATCACGATGTGACCGGAGTGATGTGAATATCGTGACATGAATATCACGACATGAATGTCTTGACGTGGATATTGTGACGTGACTGTCGCGACATGACCATCATGACGCAGCTATCGCGATGTGACTATCGCGACATGAATATCACGACGTGAATATCGTGACACAACTACCGCGACATGAATATCATGATGTGAATATCACGGCGCAACTATCGCAACGTGAACGTTGCGACGTGGCTATTGCGACGTGACTATCGTGACACGACTGTCACGACGTGACTGTAGTGACAAGAATATCGCGACATGAGCACCACGATGTGCCGGTGTCGTGACTATCGTGACGCGCCGGTATCGCGACGTAAACGCCGTGACGTGACTATCACAGGGCGGATATCGCGACAGGAGTATCGCGACGTGCCAGTATCGCGACATGGATGCCGTGGCACGGCTATCGCGACACGCTGATACCACGACATGCCGCTATCGCGATGGGCCGCTATTGTGACAGCTGCTATCACGATATGCCAGCGTCGTCAATGTCACAACTGGCTGATATCGCGACAGGCCGGTATCGCGATATATCTCCATGGGGATAGGTTGATATCGCGACAGGCCGGTATCGCGATGTCCCTCTATCGCGACAGGCTGGTGTCATGATATGCCTCTATCGCGACAGGCTGATATCGTGACAGACTGGTGCTGTGGCAGGCTGGTATCGTGACGGGCCACTATCACGATATACCACTATCGTGACAGGCTGGTATCGCGATATCCCTCTATTGTCACAGGCCGATATCACGATATATCCCTATCGTGACGGGCTGGTATCGGGATATCCCTCTATCGCGACAGGCCAGTATTGCAATGTGCCTCTGTCGCGACAGGCTGATATCGTGACGGGCTGGGATCACGACAGGCTGGCATCGTGATGGGCTGCTATCACGATACCACTCTATCGTGACAGGCTGATATCGCGATACCCCTCTATCACGACAGGCTGATATCGCGATACCCCTCTATCACATCAGGCCGATATCACGATAGCCCTCTATCGCAATAGGCTGACACCACAATAATCCCTCTATCGCGACAGGCTGATATCACGATAGCCCTCTGTCTTGGTTTAGAGCAAAATTTTGAGAGAGAGAGAGAGTCCCCAGAGGGGCTCTAGTAGGAGGATAAATTCAATCGGCCCCTCCCCCCCACAACCAGTCCGGGAGAAAATACCTCCTTGAAGAAAAGTGGAAAAAAGCTGTTTATTAAACAATAGAACCTAACAATATTAAAACAATAAAACCCCTTGCCGCTCTAAAAGAGATGACCAATTGAGAAAACCGCCCCCCGGTTGCAGCCCAGCTCACTCAGTCTCTTATCAGTCCTTCTGGTGCTGGAATTCTCACAGGCCAGGCCCGGCCTGGCCCGGTGGCCACAGGTGTGAGCTGCCGGTGCTTCCCTGGGTGTTCAGTCCAGAGCAGGTTCCAAGAGGTCCAAAGAAAAGGAAAAGAAAAACCACAGTCCAGGGACTCTTCTTTGCCTCAGCCAGCTAAAACTAACCAAAAGCAAAAGGAGAGCTCTCTGTCCTGCCGTCTGTCTGTCCGCAGACAACACCGTCCTGGAGGAGGAATGCGGGGAGTACGGTGCAATGTCTGAGCGAGGAAAAAAAAGAACTGTGCGCTTCTTCTCTCCCCCCTTTCACTCTCTGCAACAAGTCTGAAAGGTGCAAAACTTATTATTATTCAGCATAAACCAATGAGACGATTTGGGGATAAAAGCATCATATAGTCAACCCAGGACACCCTCTATCGCGACAGGCTGATATCACGATAGCCCTCTATCGCGATAGGCTGATATCGCGATACCCCCTCCTGCAGCAGGCTGATATCACGACAGCGCTCTACTGTGCCAGGCCGGTATCGTGATACCCCTGTACCACACCAGGCCCGTATCACGATAGCCCTCTATCGCGACAGGCTGGTATCACGATACACCTCTGTCGGGACAGGCTGGTATCACGATATATCTCTATCGGGACAGGCTGGTATCACAATACACTTCTATCGGGACAGGCCCATATCGCGATACACCTCTATCGCGACAGGCTGGTATCACGATACACCTCCGTTGCGGCAGGCTGGTATGGCGACAGACTGGGATCGTGATGGGCCGATATCGCGATATCCCTCTATCGCGACAGGCCGATACCGCGATACCCCTCTATCGCGACAGGCCGATATCGCGATACATCTCTATCGCGACAGGCCGATATCGCAATATCCCTCTATCGCGACAGGCCGATATCGCGATACACCTCTATCGCGACAGGCCGATATCGCGATACACCTCTATCGCGACAGGCCGATATCGCGATATCCCTCTATCGCGACAGGCCGATATCGCGATATCCCTCTATCGCGACAGGCCGATATCGCGATACACCTCTATCGCGACAGGCCGATATCGCGATACACCTCTATCGCGCCAGGCTGATATCGCGATATCCCTCTATCGCGACAGGCCGATATCGCGATACACCTCTATCGCGCCAGGCCAGCATTGCAGCGACCCCCAGAGTGTCCCCAATGTCCCCAGGGCTCTGCGCTGGCCCCCGGTCATCAGCGGGGACGCAAACGAGGGGATCCTGTCGTTCATTAGTCAATTGATTAGCATTAATATCGATATCGATATCAATATTGATGGCACGGATGACAGGATCGAGCCGTTCATTAATTTAATATCATTAATATCAATATTGATATCAATATTGTTATTGGTCACATGGATGTGGGGATCGAGCGTTCATTAATTTAATATCATTAATATATAATTTTATAAAAACAAGATCAGCACAGAAATCGTCATTAATTTAATATCTTAATATCAAATTGATACAATATTGTTATTGATTTATGGTTGGGGATGCTTTAATTAATTTAATATCATTAATATTAATATCGATATCATTACTGATGACGTGGATTACAGGATCGAGCCTTTCATTAATTTAATATCATTAATATCAATATTGATATCAATATTGTTATTGATTACATGGATGTGGGGATCGAGCCTTTCATTAATGTAATATCATTAATATTAATATTGATATCAATATTGTTATTGGTCACACGGATTAGGGGATCGAGCCTTTCATTAGTCAATTTATTATCATTAATATCAATATTGATATCATTACTGATGCCATGCATGAGGGGATCGAGTTGTTCATTAATCGATTCAATATCATTAATATTAATATCACTATTAATGACAGGGATGAAGGGATCGAGCCCTCATTAATTTAATATCATTAATATTAATATCACTATTGATTACACAGGTTAGGGCATCGAGCCTTTCATTAATAAATTTAATATCATTAATAGCAATATCAATATCGGTATTGATGGCATGGAGGAGGGGATCGAGCCTTTAATTAATTTAATATCATTAATATCATATTTATCAATAGTTATTGGATTTGTTAATATTATAAATTTTTTTAATATTATTTTTAAGATTTTTATTTTAATATTATAATTTAATATATTTGAGATTATTTTATCCTATAATATATTCCTTTTTAGGGGATTGAGGTTCATTAGCGAGTTTAATATCGTTAATATTAATATCATTATTGATTACACAGGTTAGGAGACCGAGCCTTTCATTAGTCAATTTAATATCATTAATATTAATATCAATATCGTTATTGATTACAAGGATGAGGGGATTGAGCCTTTCATTAGTCAGATTAATATTAATATTAATATTAATTAATATTAATATCCATATTGTTATTGATGACATGGATGAGGGGATTGAGCATTACATTAGTCAGATTAATATTAATATTTATTAATTAATATTAATATCAATATTGTTATTGATGGCATGGATTAGGGGATTGAGCATTCATAGCGATTAATATAATAACAAATAATCAGATTGTGGCATGGATTAGGGGATTGAGCATTTCATTAATCAGTCTATAATCATTAATATTAATATTAATATTAATCGCATGGATGACAGCATCGAGTGGCTCATTAGTAAACTTAATTAATATTAATATTGTGATTGAAGACCTGGATAAGGGGATGGAGCCGTTCATTAGTAAATTAAATATCGTTAATATTAATGCCGTTATTGATGACACGGATGAGGGGATCGTGTCGTCCATCAGTCAATTTAATATCATTAATATCAATATTAATATCAATGTAATTATTGACGACCTGGAGGAGGGGCTGGCATTGCCCATCAGTAGATTTAATGTCATTATTATTAATATGGTTATTAATGACACAGATGAGGGGCTGGCGCTGTCCGTCAGTAACTTTAATATCATTAATATTAATATTAGCAATATTAATAATGGTTAATATTAATATTAATATTAATGACCTGTTGGAGGGGCTGGTGCCATCCATCAGTAAATTTAATATCATTAATATCGATATTAATATGGTTATTAATGACACAGATGAGGGGCTGGCACTGTCCATCAGTAACTTTAATATCATTAATATTAATATTAGCAATATTAATAATGGTTAATATTAATATTAATATTAATGACCTGTTGGAGGGCTGGCCATCCATCAGTAAATTTAATATCATAAATCGATATTAATATGGTTATAATACACAGATGAGGGGTCACTGTCATCATAACTTTAATATCATTAATATTAATATTAAATATTATAATATTATAATATTTATTTATGTTGATCCATCCATCAGTAAATATATCATTATACATATAATATGTTATTAATGACACAGATGAGGGGCTGGCCCTGTCTATCAGTAAACATTAAATCATTAATATTAATATTAATATTAATATAATTATTGATGACCTGCATTAGGGGATGGCGTTGTCCATCAGTAAATTTAATATCATTAATATCCATATTAATGTAATTATTGATGACTTTGGAGGGGCTGGCGCCGTATCCATCAGTAAATTTAATATCATTAATATCGATATCAATGTCATTAATATCAATGTCATTAATATCAATGTCCGTGTCGTTATTGATAACGTGCCTGAGGGGATCGTGTCGTTCATTAGTCAGTTTAATATCATTAATATCAATATCAGTATCAATGTGGTTATTGATGAGCTGGACGAGGAGATCGAGCCTTTCATTAGTAAATTTATTATCACTAATATCGCTATCGATATCATTTATTATCATTAATATCGCTATCGATATCATTTGTTATCAATATTAGTATCGATATCATTTATTATCATTAATATCGGTATCGATATCATTTATTATCACTAATATTGGTATCCATATCATTTATTGTCATTAATATCGGTATCAATATCATTTATTATCAATATTAGTATCGATATCATTTATTATCATTAATATCGCTATCGATATCATTTATTATCACTAATATCGATATCAATATCATTTATTATCATTAATATTGATATCAATATCATTTGTTATCAATATTAGTATCGATATCATTTATTATCATTAATATTGGTATCATTATCATTAATATTGGTATCCCTATCATTTATTATCATTAATATCGATATTGATATCATTTATTATCATTAATATCATTATCAATATCATTTATTATCATTAATATCTTATCAATATCATTTATTGTCATTAATATCGATATCAATATCATTTATTATCATTAATATCATTATCAATATCATTTATTGTCATTAATATCGCTATCGATATCATTTATTGTCATTAATATCGCTATCAATATCATTTATTATCATTAATATCGCTATCGATATCATTACTGATGACACGGATTAGGGGATCGAGCCGTTCATTCATCAGTTTAATATCATTAATATTAATATTAATATCATTAATTGATGGCCTGCAGGAGGGGAAGGCGCAGTCCGTCAGTGCATTGAATTCTGGGAATTCCGGGAATTCGGGATTCTGGGAATTTTGGGAATTCTGGGAATTGTCGGAATTCTGGGAATTCTGGGAATTTTGGGAATTTGGGGAATTCCGGGAATTGCCGGAATTCTGGGAATTCTGGGAATTTTGGGAATTCTGTGATTCCGGGAATTCCCTGAATTCTGGGAATTCTGGGATTCTCTGAATTCCCTGAATTCTGTGAATTCTGAGAATTCTCTGATTCTGGGAATTCCCGGAATTCTGGGATTGTGGGAATTCCGGGAATTCCGGGAATTCCGCGATTCTGGGAATTCCCTGAAATCTGGGAATTCTGGGAATTCTCCGAGTTCTCTGATTCTGGGAATTCCTGGAATTCGGGAAATTCTGTGAGTTCTGTGATTCGCGACAGGCCGCTATCGCAACGGGCTGATATCGCGACAGGCCGGTATTGCTGCTATCGCGACAGGCTGATATCACAACGGGCTGATATCGCGACGGGCTGATATCACGACGGGCTGATACCGCCTCTATCGTGACAGGCCGATATCGTGACAGGCTGATATCACGACGGGCTGATATCACGACGGGCTGATACCGCCTCTATCGTGACAGGCTGCTATCGTGACAGGCTGCTATCACTAATACCGTGACAGGCCGGTATTGCCGCTATCACGACAGGCCGGTGTCACTGCTATCGCGACAGGCCAGCGTTGCTGCTGTCGTGACGGGGCTCTATCGCCGCTATCACAACAGGCCGATATCGCGACAGGCCAGTATCACCTCTGTCGTGACAGGCTGATATCACGACGGGCTGATATCGCCTCTATCGCGACAGGCTGATAATATGACAGGCTGATGTTGCCTATATCGTGACAGACTGCTGTCACAACAGGCCGGTGTCACCACTATCGTGACAGGCCGGTGTCACCACTATCGCGACAGGCCGCTATCACGACAGGCTGATACCGCCTATATCATGACAGGCCACTATCACCACTATTGCGACAGGCCACTATCGTGACAGGCTGGTATTGCGACAGGCCAATATCACTGCTATCGCGACAGGCCGGTATGGCCACCATTGCGACAGGCCGCTACCGTGCCGGGCCAATATCGCCTGTATCGTGACAGACTGCTATCACGACAGGCTGCTATCGCCGCTATCGTGACAGGCTGATGTTGCCGCTATCACGACAGGCCGGTGTCACCACTATTGCCGCTATCATGCTGGGCGAGTATCGTGACAGGCTGGTATTGCCGCTATCGTGACAGGCTGATGTTGCCACTATCGTGACAGGCCGCTATCGGCACTATCGCCGCTATTATTGCCGCTATCGCGACAGGCTGCTATCGTGGCACAGCGCTGTTGTGATGTACCACTATCGCAACAGGCCGATATCACCGCTGTCATGACAGGCCAGTGTCACTGCTGTCGCGACAGGCTGATCTCGCTGCTATCGTGACAGGCTGCTGTCACGACAGGCCGATGTCACGACAGGCCACTATTGTGACAGGCTGGTATAGCACCAGGCCAGTATCGCTGCTGTCGCGACAGGCCGATATCACCGATATCGCGACAGGCCGATATCGTGACAGGCCGATATCGCGACAGGCCGATATCGTGACAGGCCGATATCGTGACAGGCCGATATTGCGACAGGTCGATATCACCGATATCGCGACAGGCCGATATCGTGACAGGCCGATATCGCGACAGGCCGATATCGTGACAGGCCGATATTGCGACAGGCCGATATCACCGATATCGTGACAGGCTGATATCGCGACAGGCTGATATCACGACAGGCTGACATCGTGACAGGCTGATATCACCGATATCGCGACAGGCCGATATTGCGACAGGCCGATATCGCGACAGACCAATATCACCGATATCGCGACAGGCTGATATCGCGACAGGCTGATATCATGACAGACCAATATCACCGATATCGCGACAGGCCGGTATCACTGATATCGCGACAGGCTGATATCGCGACAGACCGGTATCACCGGTATCGCGACAGGCCGGTATCACAACCGCCGCTCTCTCTCTCTCTCTCTCTCCCAGGCGCTGTCGCTGCTGCTGCTGCCGGGGCTGGGCCGCAGGGTGACAGTGACAGCGACAGCGACAGCGACAGCGACAGCGAGCACGGCCACCACCGCGGCCACCATGGAGGGGACAGCCACGGGGACAGCCACGGGGACAGAGGGGACAGCCACAGGGACACCCACGGCCACCGGGGGCACCTGCGGCGGCGCCGGGAACGGCACCGCGGGGGACAAAGGGGACACCGGGGGGGACACCGGGGAGGTCTCGGCCGCCTTCGTCACCTGCCCCAACCTCAGCGTGGCCACCGAGCTGGCCAGGTGACAGTGGGGACACAGGGGGGACACCGAGCTGGCCAGGTGACAATGGGGACACTGGGGACACCGAGCTGGCCAGGTGACAGTGGGGACACAGGGGGGACACCGAGCTGGCCAGGTGACAGTGGGGACACAGGGGGGACACCGAGCTGGCCAGGTGACAGTGGGGACACAGGGGACACCGAGCTGGCCAGGTGACAGTGGGGGGACACAGGGGACACCGAGCTGGGCAGGTGACAGTGAGGGGACAATGAGGGGACACCGAGCTGGGCAGGGGACACTGGGGACACCTGACAGCCAGGTGACACCAGGGTGGCACTGTCCCCAAGGGTGGCTGGGAAAGGTGACACTGGTGACACTGGCCCTGTGCCAGGGGTGACAGAGGAGGTGACACACGGGTGACACAGGAGGTGGCAGGTGTTACAGGTGACACACAGGTGACACACAGGTGACACACGGGTGACACGGGAGGTGGCAGGTGTTACAGGTGTTACAGGTGACACACACAGGTGACCCACACAGGTGACACACACAGGTGACACTCAGGTGACACACACAGGTGACACTCAGGTGACACTCAGGTGTCCCTGTCAGGTCGCTGGTGCAGCAGCGTTTGGCCGGGGTTGGTGACACAGGTGACACAGGAGGTTGTAGGTGTTACAGGTGACACAGGTGACACACACAGGTGACACAGGAGGTGGCAGGTGTTACAGGTGTTACAGGTGACACACACAGGTGACACACACAGGTGACACTCAGGTGACACTCAGGTGACACTCAGGTGTCCCTGTCAGGTCGCTGGTGCAGCAGCGTTTGGCCGGGGTTGGTGACACAGGTGACACAGGAGGTGGCAGGTGTTACAGGTGACACTCAGGTGACACTCAGGTGACACAGGAGGTTGTAGGTGTTACAGGTGACACTCAGGTGACACAGGTGACACACACAGGTGACACACACAGGTGACACTCAGGTGACACTCAGGTGTCCCTGTCAGGTCGCTGGTGCAGCAGCGTTTGGCCGACTGCGTGAACATCATCCCCGGAGTGACCTCGGTGTGAGTGGGGACAGCGGGGACACTGGGGGGACACTGGGGACAGCGGGGACACCGGGGGGACACTGGGGACAGTGGGGACACCGGGGGGGGACAGCGGGGACAGAGGGGACACTGGGGACAGAGGGGACAGCGGGGACACTGCGGGGGGACACTGGGGACAGAGGGGACACTGCGGGGGGACACTGGGGACACCGGGGACACTGGGGACAGAGGGGACAGAGGGGACAGTGGCACAGCAGGGGGACATTGGGGACAGTGGGGACAGTGAGGGGGGACACTGGGGACACTGCGGGGGGACACCGGGGACAGAGGGGACAGTGGCACAGCAGGGGGACATTGGGGACAGTGGGGAGACGGGGGGGGGGACAGGGGGACATTGGGGGGGGAAATTTGGGACACCGAGGGGACCCAGGGGACAGGGGACAGCAGGGACAGACAGGACATTGGGGACATTGGGGGGACACAGGGACAGGGGGACATTGGGACATTGAAGGGTTGGGGACACGGGGGGGACATTGGGGACACTGAGGGATTGGGGACATCAAGGACATTGGGGACACAGGGACATTGGGAATATTGGGGGACAGTGCGGGACTGGGGACACTGGGACAGTGGGACATTGAAGGGTTTGGGGACACAGGGGGGACACTGGGGACAGGCACAGGGCGGTGCCACCCCCGGTGTCCCCACTGTCCCCGATGTCCCCAGGTACACGTGGCAGGGCAAGCTGGAGGAGGACAGCGAGGTCCTGCTGGTGAGTGGTGGCACCACCGTGTCCCCAGGGGGTCCCAAGGGGGTCCCCAAGGTGTCCCCAAGGTGTCCCCAATCCCCCCAGTGGCACCACGGTGTCCCCAAGGTGTCCCCAAGGTGTCCCCAACCCCCCAATGTCCCCAGTGATAACCCCAGTGATGTCCCCTGTGTCCCCCCAGTGTCCCTCCAATGTCCCCTCGCTGCCCCAGTGTCCCCAAATGTCCCCAATCCCCCAGGGTGTCCCCACTGATGTCCCCCCAATGTCCCCAATGTCCCTGAAGTGTCCCTGGGGTGTCCCCAATGTCCCTGAAGAGTCCCCCCGATGTCCCCAGTGTGTCCCCACTGATGTCCCCCTGATGTCCCCAATGTCCTCAGTGATGTCCTCACTCTCCCCAATGTCCCCCCAATGTCCCCTTTGTCCCCTCACTGTCCCCAATGTCCCCCCAGTGATGTCCCCAAGGTGTCCCCAGTGTCCCTGAAGTGTCCCTGGGGTGTCCCCAGTGTGTCCCCACTGATGTCCCCCCAGATGTCCCCAATCCCTCCAATGTCCCCGGTGATGTCCCCAAATCCCCCAGTGTCCCCAAGGTGACCCCAGATGTCCCCAGTCCCCCCACAATGTCCCCAAGGCGTCCCCCAATGATGTCCCCAATGTCCCCAGTGTCCCCAATGATGTCCCAAAATGTCCCCAATGTCCTCCCAGTGATGTCCCCCAGTGTCCCCAATCCCCCACAACGTCCCCAACACCCCCACTCTCCTCACCGATGTCCCCAATGTCCCCAAATGTCCCCAGTGTGTCCCCAGGGTGTCCCTGGTGATGTCCCCAGTGTCCCATTGCTGTCCCCCATGTGTCCCCAATGATGTCCCCAATGTGTCCCCAATGTCCCTGAAGTGTCCCTGGGGTGTCCCCAGTGATGTCCCCAAGGTGTCCCCAATGTCCCTGAAGTGTCCCTGGGGTGTCCCCAATGTCCCCAGTGATGTCCCCAGTGTCCCCAAATGTTCCCGATGTCCCCAGTGCCACCAATGATGTCCCCAGTGTCCCCCCAAGGTGTCCCCCCCTTGGTGTCCCCAATGTCCCCAGTGATGTCCCCAATGTCCCCAATGTGTCCCCATTGATGTCCCCATTGATGTCCCCAATGTCCCCAATGTCCCCATTGATGTCCCCAATGTCCCCAATGTGTCCCCAATGCCCCAATGTCCCCAATGTCCCCAGTGTCCCCACTGATGTCCACAATGTCCCCAATGTCCCCATTAATGTCCCCACTGATGTCCCCATTGATGTCCCCAATGTGTCCCCACTGTCCCCATTGATGTCCCCATTGATGTCCCCAATGTCCCCACTGTCCCCATGAATGTCCCCAATGTCCCCATTGATGTCCCCAATGTCCCCAATGTGTCCCCATTGATGTCCCCAATGTCCCCAATGTCCCCAATGTGTCCCCATTAATGTCCCCAATGTCCCCACTGATGTCCCCACTGTCCCCATTGATGTCCCCATTGATGTCCCCATTGATGTCCCCGATGTGTCCCCAATGTCCCCAATGTCCCAAATGTGTCCCCAGTGTCCCCAATGTCCCCATTAATGTCCCCATTGCTGTCCCCACTGTCCCCAATGTGTCCCCATTGATGTCCCCATTGATGTCCCCATTGTCCCCATCGATGTCCCCACTGCTGTCCCCGCTGTCCCCATTGATGTCCCCATTGATGTCCCCATTAATGTCCCCATTGATGTCCCCATTGATGTCCCCAATGTCCCCACTGTCCCCATGAATGTCCCCAATGTCCCCATTGATGTCCCCAATGTCCCCAATGTGTCCCCATTGATGTCCCCACTGTCCCCATTAATGTCCCCATTGATGTCCCCATTGATGTCCCCATGTCCCCATTGATGTCCCCATCGATGTCCCCACTGCTGTCCCCACTGTCCCCATTGATGTCCCCATTGATGTCCCCATGTCCCCATTGATGTCCCCATCGATGTCCCCATTGATGTCCCCATTGATGTCCCCATCGATGTCCCCAATGTCCCCACTGCTGTCCCCGCTGTCCCCGCAGATGATCAAGACCCGCAGCTCCCGGGTGCCGGCGCTGAGCGACTTCGTGCGGTGGGGACGGGGGGGGACGGGGGGGTTTGGGGGTCCCGGGGGGGTTTGGGGGTCCCGGGGGCCTTGGGGCAGATCTGGGGGGTCCTGGGGGGGATCTGGGCAATCCCAGGTGGGTTTGGGGGGTCCTGGGGGGGTTTTGGGGGTCCTGGGGGGTTTGGGGCAGAGTTTGGGGGGTCCCATGGGTGTTTGGGGGGTTTGGGGGGGTCCCAGGTGGGATTTTGGGGGGTCCTGGGGGGTTTTGGGGGGGTCCTTGGGACATTCTGGGGGACATTGGGGGGATTTTGGGGGGTCCCAAAGGGGATTTAGAGGGTCCGGGGGGGGATTTGGGGGAATTTGGGGTCCTCAGTGAGATTTGGGGGGTCCTGGAGGGCGCTGGGGGATTTGGGGGGTCCTGGGGCAGATTTTGGGGTCCTTAGTGGGATTTGGGGTGTCCCAGGGGTGTTTTGAAGGGTCCTGGGGGATTTGGGGGTCCCTGGTGGGATCTGGGGGGGTCCTGGGGGAGATCGGAGCAGATTTTGGGGGTCCCAGAGAGGATTTTGGGGGTCTTGGGGTCCCAGGGTGATTTTGGGGGCGTCCTTGGGGGATTTTGGGGGTCTTGGGATTTTTGGGGATCCTGGTTGGGGGGTTGGGGGTCCCAGGGTGATTTTGGGGGGACTTTTGGGATTTTGGGGATGTTGGGGTGACCGAGGTGCTTTGGGGGGAGATATTTGGGATTTTGGGAGGCATTTTTGGGATTTTTGGGGTCCCCCGGGTGCCCCCAACCCTACGGGGTGCCCGAGGGGGTTTGGGGATCCCAGGGCCGTTTTTGGGGGGGATATTTGGGATTTTGAGGGGGATTTTTGGGATTTGGGGATGACTGAGAACCTTTGGGGTTCCCAGGGCCGATTTTTGGGGGGATTTGGGGGATTTTGGGGGGGATATTTAGGATTTCCATGGGGATTTTGGGGGTTTTGGGGGGATTTTGGGGTTCCCGAGTTGGGTTTTGGGGTTCCCGAGATGATTTTGGGGTTCCCGAGTTGGGTTTTGGGGTTCCCGAGATGATTTTGGGATTTTGGGGTTCCCGAGCTGGGTTTTGGGGTTCCCGAGATGATTTTGGGGTTCCCGAGTTGGGGTTTGGGGTTCCCGAGATGATTTTGGGATTTTGGGGTTCCTGAGCTGGGTTTTTGTCCCCCAGGTGCCCCCACCTGTACGAGGTGCCCGAGGGGGTTTGGGGGCCGTTTCTGGGGGGTGTATTTGGGATTTTGAGGGGGATTTTGGGGGTTTTTGGGGTTCCCGAGTTGGATTTTTGGTGTTTTGTGTCCCCAGGAGCCACCACCCGTACGAGGTGCCCGAGGTGGTGGCGCTGCCGGTGGCGCAGGGGAACGCCCCGTACCTGCGCTGGGTGCGCGACAGCGTGCCCCCCTGAGACACCCAAAAACAGCCCAAAAACAGCCCCCAAAACACCCCAACAACAGCCCAAAACCACCCCTGAGACACCCCAAAAACAGCCCAAAAACAGCCCCAAAACCACCCCTGAGACACCCCAAAACCAGCCCAAAAACAGCCCCCAAAACCAGCCCAAAAAACACCTCTTGAGACACCCAAAAACAGCCCAAAAACACCCCAAAAACAGCCCAAAAACAGCCCAAAAACAGCCCCCAAAACACCCCAAAACCAGCCCCAAAACCAGCCCTGAGACACCCAAAAACACCCCAAAACCAGCCCAAAAACAGCCCCAAAACCACCCCTGAGACACCCCAAAAACAGCCCCAAAAACAGCCCCCAAAACAGCCCAAAAACAGCCCCCAAAACCAGCCCAAAAAACACCTCTTGAGACACCCCAAAAACAGCCCTGAGACACCCCAAAACCAGCCCCAGAAACACCCCAAAAACCAGCCCCAAAACCACCCCCCAAAAACAGCCCTTCAGACACCCCAAAACCAGCCCCAAAACCAGCCCTGAGACACCCCAAAACAGCCCCAGAAACACCCCAAAAACAGCCCCAAAAACACCCCAAAACCAGCCCCAAAAACACCCCAAAAACCAGCCCCCAAAACACCCCAAAAACAGCCCTTTAGACACCCCAAAACCAGCCCCAAAACAGCCCAGAAACACCCCAAAAACAGCCCCTAAAACACCCCAAAACCAGCCCCAAAACCACCTCTGAGGCACCCCAAAACCAGCCCCCAAACACCCCAAACTCTTCCCAAATCCACCCCCAAAAAACCCCCAAAATCCCAAAAAAATCCCGCCCAAAATCACCAAAATATCCCCCCAAATCTGCCCCAAAAAATTCCCCCACAAAAAAACCAAAATCCCCCCAAAAATAAAAAAAAATCGCCCCAAAGTTCCCCCAATATCCACTCAAAAAGCTCCCAAAATCCCCCCAAAAAACCAAAAACAACTCCAAAAACCCCCCAAAATCCCACCAAAAATCACCAAAATATCCTCCAAATATTTCCCAAAAACCCCCCCAAAATTCCCCCAATAAAAACCCAAGTCACCCCAAAAATAAAAAAAAAAATCCCCCAAAACCTCCCAAAAATCCCCTCAAAAAGCTCCCAACAATCCCCCCAAAAACAGCCCCCAAAAACCCCAAAATAAAAAAAAAATCCCACCCAAAATCACCAAAATATCCCCCAAACATTTCCCCCAAATCCCCCCTAAAACCCCAAAAATCTCCCCAAAATTCCCCCAATTAAAAACCCAAGTCACCCCAGAAATAAAAAAATCCCCCAAAACCTCCCTAAAATCCCCTCAAAAACCAAAAACAACTCCAAAAATCCCCACAAAACCCCACAAAAAATTCCCCAAAATGCCTCCCCAAAAGATTCCCCAAAAATCCCCCCGAAACCTCCCAAAAATCCCCAAAAAATCCCCCCAAAAATCTCCCCCAAAAAACCCCAAATCCCCCGAAAATCCCCAAAACTCTCCTCAAAAATCTCCCCCCAAAAAATCAAATCCCCCCAAAAAATTCCCCCAAATTCCCCCAAAATCCCCCCAAGAAGCTCCCAAAAAATCCCCAAAACCCCACCAAAAATCACCCAAAAATTCCCCAGAAACCCTCCCCAAAAAAACCCCAAATCCCCCAAAAAATCCCCAGAACCCCTCTCAAAAAACCTCCAAAAATCCCCCCAAAAAATCCCCCCAAATCCCCCAAAAACTTCCCAAAAAATCCCCCAAAAATTCCCCAAATTCCTACAAAAATCCCCAAAAATCCCAAAATTCCCCCAAAATCCCGGGGTCCCCTCAGAGCTGGGGGGGGACCCCAAAATCCGCGGGGGTTTGGGAATAAAGAGCGGAAACCCCAAATTTGGGGGGATTGGTTTGGGGTCGGGGGGAGCCCGAAATTGGGGGGAGGGGAAGGGGGACCCCAAAAAAGGGGGAGGGGACCCCAAAATCGGGGGGTTAATGGAGAAACCCCAAAGTTTGGGGGGAAAAGGGGGGGACCCCAAAATTTGGAGTGGATTTAAGGGGGGACCCCAAAATTTGAGGGGGTGGGAGCCCAAAATTGGGGTGCAAAAAGGGAAACCCCAAAATTGGGGGATTTAAGGGGGACCCCAAAATTTGAGGGGGTCAAAGGGGGAAACCCCCAAAATTTGGGGAGGAATCAAGGGGAGACCCCAAAATCTGGGGCGGATTTTATGGGGGAAACCCCAAAATCGGGGGGATTTAAGGGGGAACCCCAAAATTTGAGGGGGTGGGAGCCCAAAATTGGGGTGCAAAAAAGGGAAACCCCAAAATTTTGGGGGAATTAAATGGGGGAAAACCCCAAAATTTGGGGAGGTTAAAGGGGAAAAAACACCCCAAAATTTGGGGGGATTAAGGAGGGAACCCCAAGATTTGGGGGGGAAAAGGGTGAGAACCCCCGAATTTGGGGGAGATTTGGGGGCAAACCCCAAAATTTGGGGGGGAATCAAGGGGGGACCCCAAAATTTGGAAGGATTTGAGGGAGGAAACCCCAAAATTTGGGGGGATTTAAGGGGGGACCCCAAAACTGGGGGAGGTCAAATGGGGTAACCCCAAAATTTGGGGGGATTTAATGGGAAAACCCCAAAATTTGGGGGCTTGAAGGGGGCAAGTCCAAAATTTGGGGAGGTGAGTCCCCAAAATTGGGGTGCAAAAAGGGAAACCCCAAAATTTGGGGGGGGTGAAGTGTGGGAGAACCCCAAAAATTGGGGATGATGAAGGGGAACGAACCCAAAAACTGGGGGGGGGATTAAGGAGGGAACCCCAAAATTTGGGGGGGATTTAAGGAGGGACCCCAAAATTTGAGAAGGTTGAAAGAGGAACCCCAAAATCTGGGGGAGGTTTGAGGGGGAAACCCCAAAATTTGGGGGGGATTAAATGGGGAACCCCAAAATTTGGAGAGGTTAAATGGGGGGGGCCCCCAAAATTAGAGGGGCCAGGACCCCAAAATTGGGGGTGCAAAAATGGGAACCCGAAAATGTGGGGGGGGATCTAAATGGGGAACCCCAAAATTTGGGGGGGATTTGAAGGGGGAACCCCAAAATTTTGGGGGGAAAAAGGGCGGGAACCCCAAAATTTGGAGGGGAGGGGCGTCAGTAAAATTGGGGGGAGACCCCATAATTGGGGGGGGGATGGGAGATGCCCCAAAATCCGGAGGGGAAACCCCAAAAATTTGGGAGAAAAAGGGGCGGGAACCCCAAAATTTGGGGGCGATTCGGGGGGAAACCCCAAAGTTTGGGGAGCAAAGGACCCGAAAATTGGGGGGGGAAGGGCGGCAACCCCAAAATTTTGGTGGGAACCCCAAAAGTTCGGGCGAGAAACCGAAAATTTGGGGAAGAAAAGAGGCGGGAACCCCAAAATTGGTGGGGGAGGGGCTTAAAGGAGGGGGAGGGGCGTCCCTAAAATTGGGGGGGACCCCAAAATTTGGGGGGAAACCCCAAAAAGGAGCGGAGCCGCTGCTGGAGCCGTTTATTGGAGGAAGGGGTGAAGCCACGCCCACTTATGGCCACGCCCACCCGGCCACGCCCACCCGGCCACGCCCACCCCAAGTCCGCCCAGAAATGGGAAAATACAAAATTTTCACCCCAAATTTGGGGGGTTGGGGTGGGGGAGGGGCCCCCAAATTTTTTAGGGGTGGGGGAGGGGCCTGAGGAGGCCACGCCCACACCTGAGGCCCCACCCCCATTAAATCTCCCCGGAAGTGACAAAAATAAAGATTTTTATCCCAAAATTTTGGGGTTTTTGGGGCTGGGACCCCCAAATTTTGGGGGTGGGATGCCCTAAAAATGTGGGCGTGGTTAGAGGTGGCCACGCCCCCTCCAGGCCACGCCCCTTCTCTCTTTTCCCTTAAATCTCCTCTAAAGTGACAAAAATAAAGATTTTTCACCCAAAATTTTGGATTTTGTGGGGCTGGAACCCCAAAATTTTTGGGGGGCGGAGTCCTCTAAAACTTGGGGGCGTGGTCAGAGGTGGCCACGCCCCCTCCAGGCCACGCCCCCTGCTAGTTTTTTCTCAGGAAATACTCTGTAATGTGACAAAAATAAAGATTTTTCACCCAAAATTTCAGCGCCTTTTGGGGCTGGGACCTCCAGGTTTTGGCGGTGGGATCCCCTAAATATTTGGGGCGTGGTCAGAGGAGGCCACGCCCCCTTCAGGCCACGCCCCTCCTCTTTTTCCCACTCAAGAATCTCTGAAGTGCCCAAATGAGGATTTCCCACCCCAAATTTCGGGGTTTTTTGGGTGGGCCCCCCAGGTTTTTGGAAGGGGGCGTGTCCGCAGGGTGTGGGGGCGTGGTCAGAGCCCGGCCCCGCCCCCCCACTCCAGCAGGTACTGCACGGTCCCGTCCAGCGTCACCCGGCGCGCCAGGACCCGGGGGGGCGGGGCCTGCGCGGGGGGCGGGGCCCATCCAGGGGGCGTGGTCTGCTCGGGGGGCGGGGCTTGTCCGGGGGGCGGGGCCTCGGGCTCCGGGTCCGGCGTGGGAGAGCTGGGGAGGGGGGAAAGCAGTGAGGAGCGGTACGGACCAGTATGGACCAGTATAAACCAGTATGGACCAGCATGGACCGGTATGGACCGGTATGGACCGGTATGGACCGGTATGGACCGGTATGGACCAGTATGGACCGGTATGGACCGGTATGGACCAGTATGGACCGGTATGGACCGTATGGACCAGTATGGACCAGTATGGACCAGTATGGACCGGTATGGACCGGTATGGACCATTATGGACCAGTATGGACCAGTATAAACCAGTATGGACCATACCGGACCGGTATGGACCGGTATGGACCAGTATGGACCAGTATGGACCAATAAGGACCAGTATGGACCAGTACGGACCAGTATGGACCGGTATGGACCAGTATGGACCAGTATGGACCAGTATGGACCGGTATGGACCAGTATGGACCGGTATGGACCAGTATGGACCAGTATGGACCAATCAGGACCAGTATAGACCAGTATGGACCAGTATGGACCAGTATGGACCAATAAGGACCAGTATGGACCCTCCCAGTCCCTCCCAGTATCGACGGTATGGACCCAGTATGGACCAGTACGGACCAATACGGACCAGTATAGCCAGTCCCTGCCAGTCCCTCCAGTATGACCCGTCCATCGACCAGTCATGCCAGTATGGACCCGGGGAAACCCTCCCAGTTCCCTCCCAGTCCCTCCCAGTCCATCCCAGTCCCCCCCAGTCCATCCCAGTTCCCTCCCAGTCCATCCCAGTCCCTCCCAGTTCAATCCCAGTCCATCCCAGTCCATCCCAGTCCCCCCCAGTCCCCCCCAGTCCATCCCAGTCCCTCCCAGTTCAATCCCAGTCCCCCCCAGTCCCTCCCAGTCCCTCCCAGTCCATCCCAGTTCCCTCCCAGTCCATCCCAGTCCCTCCCAGTCCACCCCAGTCCCTCCCAGTCCCCCCCAGTCCATCCCTGTTCACTCCCAGTCCATCCCAGTCCCCCCCAGTCCATCCCAGTCCCTCCCAGTCCACCCCAGTCCCTCCCAGTCCCCCCCAGTCCATCCCAGTTCCCTCCCAGTCCATCCCAGTCCATCCCAGTCCATCCCAGTCCCCCCAGCCCCCCGCCCCTCCCGTCCCTCGTCCCTTGTCCCCCGTCACCCATCCCTCCCATCCCCCCAGTCCATCCCATCCCAAATCCCCCAAACCCCCCAAACATCCCCAAATCCCCCAACCCCCCAAACCCACCCACATCCAACCCAACCCCACCCAACCACCCAAATCCCATAATCCCCAAATCACCCCAAACCCCCACAAACATCCCAATCCCCCCAAACCCACCCAATGCCCCCAAAACATCCCCCAAACCCAACCGCCAACCACCCCCCATCCCCCAAATCCCCCAATCCCCCCAAATCCCCCAAAACATCCCCAAAACCCCCGAAATCCACCCAAACGCACTCAAAACAACGCCAAATCCACCCAAACCCACCCAAAACAACCTCCAAACCCAAACCCGCCCAAAACAACCCCAAATCCCTCCCAAAATCCCCCAATCCACCCCAAAACCCCCAAAAACACCCCCAAACCCCCGAAATCCACCCAAACGCACCCAAAACATCCCCAAATCCCTCCAAAAATCCCCAAATCACCCCAAACCCCCCAAAACATCCCCAAAACCCCCCAAACGCATCAACACCCAAATGCACCCAAACCCACCCAAAACATCCCCAAACCCAAACCCGCCCAAAACATCCCCAAATCCCTCCAAAAATCCCCAAATCCCCCAAAAATCCCCCAAAACATCCCCCAAACCCCCCCAAACCCACCCAAACGCACCCAAACCCCCCAAATCCCCCAAAACCCAAATCCACCCAAAATCCCCCCCAAAATCCCCCAAATCCACCCAAATCCCCCAAAACATCCCCAAAACCCCAAAATCCACCCAAACCAAACAACCCAAAACATCCCCAAATCCCTCCAAAAATCCCCAAATCACCCCAAACCCCCTTAAAAACATCCCCAAAACCCCCGAAATCCACCCAAATGCACCCAAACCCACCCAAATCCACCCAAAATCCCCCCAAAAATCCCCAAATCCACCCAAATG